>NC_088409.1:45350497-45450497 GCF_034236695.1 Oncorhynchus nerka | reverse complement strand
TAATCATCTTAGTATCTAAAGTTCCATTCCTAGACTACGTCCCAAATGGCACCATATTTCCTACATAGTGCACTATGGGCCCAGGTCAAAATGAGTGCACTACATCGGTAATAGGGTGCCATTTAGGACACAGACCCAACCACTCCACCGTACCTCCTGATATACTACTCTATTGATGTCATCTGGCACATGCCTGGGAGAAAAGTGCTTCCTTTGCTGTAATATTACCCCTATGTGCACTATATCACAAAACACCACTTGTTTACCATGAGTTGATCAAATGTTTGTTGAGTTTATAGAATGTGTGTGACAGAGGCATGGTCTGCAGCAGTTTTCAGGGTTTTTATGTGACTATTTTTCCAATTTAGGAAACAGATATTCTGGTCCAACCCCAGCAAACAGTGAAGGTTCCTACAATGCTAGGTAATGTTCAAAAGAGGTCACAATTTGGTTCACGCTAGCATGACAGTGTTCCATGAATGTGATCAACTTTAGTTAAAGGACCAGAAATTTTAGCTGGGAACTGACCTGAGTGGACGTGACTGAGGTCACAGTACCCGTCAAGAGGATTGTGAAAGCAAAGCAGTGTGTAGGCAGCACTGTACCTTTCACTGCTAATCACAGAGTCATCCATCAGGGTTAATTGATGGGCGCTAAGCAACCTTAACTTGAATTACCATAATGGGCCAGGTTTTTAATATGGTTAATAGGGTGGCATGACCTTGCCCATTCACTCAGCAGGCAGGTACACACAATAAAGTACCTCAGCCATATAAAGTGGTTGTATTTAAAGAGAGAAGGAGAATGACCATCAGAGGTTAACCCTGATGGGTTCACATACTTACGTATCTGAAAGGGGACAGGATATTTTTTTTCTGGGAACGTTCAGTAAAAAGTTATAAATCAAACCACCTGGTGATGGTTGCAGAAAACAAAGGAGCATTTTGTCTTTGTCCAGGCAACCTTTTACAT
Organism: Oncorhynchus nerka; assembly: GCF_034236695.1. NCBI lineage: Eukaryota > Metazoa > Chordata > Actinopteri > Salmoniformes > Salmonidae > Oncorhynchus > Oncorhynchus nerka. The sequence continues at coordinate 45,449,525 of NC_088409.1, read as the reverse complement.
ACCTTTCCTTCCCAGTGCCGGTGCCCATGGAGGCAGAGCTCCGGAGGCAGAGCTCCGGAGGCAGAGCTCCGGAGGCAGAGCTCCGGGCAGAGCCCCGGAGGCAGAGCTCCGGAGGCAGAGCTCTGGAGGCAGAGCTCCGGAGGCAGAGCTCCGGAGGCAGAGCTCCGTGGGCACCGACACTGGGAAGGACGTCAACGTGGGCGCAAAGCGGTCCAACTGGGCGGGGATTTGGGGGGGCCAGTATTTGAAAAATTCGCGGAGGAGACCGGCCGGGTTAACATTTTGGTTTTCTCTATCCCTTTGTGGAGTGGACAAATGATCCCAGGAGCTGGACAATAATGTTTTTATGGGTCCCAAAATTTTGTGACTCAAGAGGTCCATTGTGGGAGGGTTAATGGGCAACACGTGGCTACGCTTGAACTCCGGTAGCCCTGCGGCGGGTCTAGGCCCAGAGGGGAGGGGAGCGCAGGGAGTCACCCTCAGAGAGTTGCCCTCTCCAACAAGCCGCCACTTTGTTTGTGGTGGACAAGGGCCACTCAGAGACTCAATTACCAAGAGGAGCCGGGGCCCGTGCCAGTAAACTGGCCCTGGCCGGAGTGGAGAGAGAGATAATGTTTCCCTCTAATCTACACTGGTCCGCCTACGCCAGAGCCCAGGACCCAGCCAAGGAACAGCGGCCCCTCAAAACAAGACTCCTTTTTTCTCTCTCTCTTTCAGTCTCTTTGAACATTCTGCTCTTTACCGTCTTGAAATCTCCTGTTGTTCTTCTTTTTTCAGTCTTTCCTCCTTGTCTGTACGGTGCTGGGGTGGTGTTGATGTAAGGTATCTTTTTGTGAGGAAAGAGAATGGAGCGCTCTGGAGTCTGGCTGTCCTCCCCTCACTATCAGGTGCTTGCCAGTGGAGATGGCTACATCTGAGGTGCCTGACCCAAGGAAATACTGCATCTTTAAACTTGTCAATACTTTTAGAATTCATGTCTGTGCATGACTGATCTTCCTAATTTCTCTGGACTTAATTCCTCTCGACTTACTCTTGTCTGGTGTTTTCACCTGCAATCTGAGAGAGTAGACCTATGACCACTTAAATGGAAATAGTTACCACAGTGTTTGACCTGAGGTAGATCTGTCACCCTTGAACTGTTGGGTTAGTGCGTACATTTTAGGATAGTAGGACAGATGTTTAATGGGAGTAGCCTTTTTTTTGTCCTATCTTCCTGTCTCTTCTTCCTTTGTGGTCATAGGGTGGATGTAGGCTACCAATTGGGGGGGTAGGGATACCGGGTGAGGGGAGGACCGCGAAGACAGCTAATCAATAGATCAGTCATAAAATTACCACTTCAAATCAATTACAGCATGGTTTCCCTTCTCACTCCTTCTCTGTTGCTTTATTTCAACGGCTCAGCTGTTTCTCATTGTTAAGCACCAAGAAGAAAGGAAAACCGCAGCTTTTCAAATCCAACTTGTGTGTGCGTTTTTCCTCCTCTCTGTTGGACCTATGATTTAAGAAATAGGCCAATCAATGTAACCTTTTTTGTTGAAACATACATTTAAGGTGTTGAATCCCCATATTGAGGAAATGAGGTGTTACAAGGGAACTACAAAAGACAGGGAGAGCAGAAAATACAGAAAAGGAAGGAGAATAATGAAATCATGAGAAGCTCGTGTCAAAGAGAGGAGAGAGAGTGAGCAGAAGATAAAGTGAGAGTAGAGTAGAGATTGTGAGGGTGCATTGTTTTCAGCCTGCGCGCATCGGCTCGTCTATTCGGCCATCTTGAATTCCACCCATTCAAGTGGCTGCTGTGCGTAGGCCAGGCCTCCGACGCGTTTCCCCGCCGCGCTCACAACAGCAGCCATTCATGAGCCTCTGCTGCGGGTGATGGCTGTTGTCTAGTACGCCCATGTGTTGTTTTGCGTGAATGGGGCAGATGGGGGAGAAAAGGTGGGTGGGGAGGTCTCTGGGACGAAGGGGTCTTAGGACTAAGTGCTGACGGGGGTGTTGCATAGTTTCGGGTGTATTGCGATGGCGGGGCGAGGAGTGGCAGAGCTAAGGTTTTGGTCTGGACTGACGCATTCCACTCTCACTTGTGACAGCTTGTTGACGTGGGTGGTCTAGGTGACCTCTGAACCCTGAGATTGAGGACGTCATGTGTGCCCATTGTCCTGCGGGCACTGTATCAATTTAACACATCTACCCAGCATGGGCCCAATGTAGAGTATTGTTCATGTACTCTCAACATTCTAACTAATACGTCATTACAGTGACATAAACGAATATGGAAATGACATTTAACGAATATCTCAGTTTGCATAACATATAACCCGCAATGTTTTAAACAGCACTATTATGACATAGTTTAATGAGACCATGTTGTAGATTCACACACATTCACCCCCGAGTTTCAAGGTTTAAATGAAAATGTTTGACCAAACATTGACTTCGAAACTCTCATTTCAACATTATCTCATGTATAACAGAAACATTCATGAGAGATGAACTTCAATTCCCATTCACAATATTCGGAAGCTGGCCCTTCTGGTGACATTTCACACCAGTTGGATGGCACCCCGGTGTCTGCCCGGATAATCAACCATCCAACGCCGAGTAGGAGAGCAACCATCACTGTTATTGTTAGTTGTAAATACCATGGTCTTGCATTGTTGTTTTCCTGCAATCAACACATACATATGTCATAAAGGGGACAGGGCTTGGGGACAATAAGGTCTTTGTCACTGGGAACAACAACTCAGAACAGCTTGAGTGGTCTCGAAACATACCAACTCCTTTTGCAGAACCGATTTCAGTCATAAACAAACACAAGAGCTCACCCAAACTCAACAGCGGATACTGTATGTAACATCCTGCCGACTTTGTCAGATTTAATCGAGTAAACGAGTGACATGTTAATCATCCAATGAAAATGCTTCTGAAATTAAACATGCAAATCCTCACACCCGTGACATGTATACTCACATTAGCTCTTTCTAAAAGACCTTCTCGTCTTACTACTTTGAGCATCGTGATCGGTCTCTTCCGGGGTTTTCTGGCATTTTGTCTTATTCTGATTGGTTAATAACCAGATGGCATTCAGAATGATGTCCTCCTATTTTAACCATTGTGATTGGTTCCTGCTGGGGTTTTCCCGACATTTGATCGTATTCTAATTGGTTAATTCTGTCCAATAAACACCAATTTGTTGAGTGTGCTGGCATTTTGGAGGAGGGGTGATGGATGTAGGTGGGAGAGATGACAGGAGGTGAAAGTTCAGTCGGTGTGACTGTAGCGATGGGAGAATGAGTGGAGGAGAAAGGAGGAGAAAGGAGGAGAAAGAGTGAGGGAGAGGGGGACCATCGATGGCTGTGTCAGGGTTGAGTGATAACCATGGTCTTTTCAGCACCGCGGGGTGGGTCAGAGGCTGTGATGGATGGGGCTGGGACCCGCCTCGGACCCCCTCTCCCTGTCCCAGTGTCTGGGGTGGGGGAGTGTAGATGGAGGGCTAAGGGGTGGTGATGTCTAGCCCCTCATTAGACACACACTGTCTGATTTCAGGGACACAATACCACAATAAAGGAAAATGTATACCTTACGCTAGTGCCTTTATTTAAACAGTGTGCAAGCAGTCCTGCTCACATACTAGTGCACTTCATTGCATTGCTGGACTCCGCTGAAAGGTAATTCAACTTCTATCACAATCATCGTATTGAATCACAACTGGAAGTCAAACTGAAAAAAATGTAGTGTTTTGAAGAGAGTGTCTGATGGAGCTATATGTTGGAGCTCTGGGCCTGTATTCGCATAGCGTCTCAGAGTTTGAATCTTGGATTAGGTACCCGCTGTCCATATAGTCACATGAATTATTATCTAAAAGGAAAAACTGATCCTAGATCAGCATTCCTTCTCTGAGATGCTTTGTGAATACGGGTTCTACTCTTAGTGGCCACGTCCGTGTTCCTCTGTTTAAAAGCTCTTTAGACCCTGCTTCAGGCCCTCTTTACCCTGGCCCTATCGAGCCAACACCCAGTAGAGAAGCGAGGAGGAGAGGGAGTAACCTGCCTTGTGTCTAATCTTAACCTTCAAGCGCAGGGGCACCCGTTCACACAGAGAGAGATAGTTGGAGAGAGAAACAGGGAGAGAGAGGAAGAGAGAGAGGATAGAGCGAATCAATGCGCCAGAAGCAAAGGCTTATGTGAAATAACGTGAGGCCTTCACGAACCCAAGCCCACTAATTGATGGCTAGAGGGAGTGGGAGAGACAGAGAGAGCTATATAAAAGCCACCAGATTCCCCCCCATACTACACACACAGACAATGTACATGGCTATCTCAGGAGGCACCCGTTGAGAAACCCTACTTGCTTCCATCTCGCTCTTTCTCAATTCCTTGGTCCTATCCTCCCTCTGGTCCTGTTTCCACAACCTGTACACTTCCCTGCATGCACCTTGCATACACACACACACACACACACACACACACACACACACACACACACACACACACACACACACACACGTACAACCATATTCCCACACATATAGCCCACATATTGAATAGAAAGGCCCAATTTGCAGTGTTGTCACCCACATGATAACGGCTGCACCGATCGAGGGCCTAGGGACACCATTTAATTGCTGTGGCCATGCGTACCAAAGAGGTGCCACACCAATTAATCCTCTTTGTGACGGCCTGTCCGAAGTCGACTCCCCCTGGCTGGGCCGTCCCACTGGGAAAGAGGTAGGGGGCAGAGAAGTGGGTCGTCCCATTGGGACAGAGGTGGGGGAAAGGGGGTGGGGAGACATGTGAAGATCCCCTAACAATGGGTACCAAATCCAGACCCATCTTATTCATACCACTCTTACCATCCGCCAACTTTGCCGTCTCACCTATTGTCTCTTGACACCGGGATATCCTTGTCTCATCGCGCACCAGCGACTCATGTGGCGGGCCGGGTGCAGTGCACGCTAATCAAGGTTGCCAGGTGCACAGTGTTTCCTCCGACACATTGACGCAGCTGGCTTCCTGGTTGGATGCGCGCTGTGTTAAGAAGCAGTGCGGCTTGGTTGGGTTGTGTATCGGAGGACGCATGACTTTCAACCTTCGTCTCTCCCGAGCCCATACAGGGGTTGTAGCGATGAGACAAGATAGTAGCTACTAAACAATTAGATACCACGAAATTGGGGAGAAAAAGGGGTCAAATTTTAAAATAAATAAATAAATAACAAAAAAATGTTCTCGTTTTTGAAAGAAAATCACATTGTTTGTCCATTAAAATAACATTAAAGGGGTCAGAAATACAGTGTAGACATTATTAATGTTGTAAATGTTGTAAATGACTATTGTAGCTGGAAACGGCTGATTTTTTTATGGAATATCTACATAGGTGTATAGAGGCACATTATCAGCAACCATCACTCCTGTGTTCCAATGGCACGTTGTGTTAGCTAATGCAAGTTTAGCATTTTAAAAGGCTAATTGATCATTAGAAAACCCTTTTGCATTTATGTTAGCACGCTGAAAACTGTTGTCCTGATTAAAGAAGCAATAAAACTGGCCTTCTTTTGACTAGTTGAGTATCTGGAGCATCAGCATTTGTGAGTTCGATTACAGGCTCAAAATGGCCAGAAACAAAGTCCTATCTTCTGAAACTCTTCAGTCTATTCTTGTTCTGAGAATGAAGGATACTCCATGCAAGAAATGTCCAAGAAACTGAAGATCTCGTACAACGCTGTGTACTACTCCTTTCACAGAACAGCGCAAACTGGCCCTAACCAGAATAGAAAGAAGAGTGGGAGGCCCCGGTGCACAACTGAGCAAGAGGAAAAGTACATTAGAGTGTCTAGTTTGAGAAACAGACGCCTCACAAGTCTTCAACTGGCATCTTCATTAAATAGTACCTGCAAAACACCAGTCTCAACGTCAACAGTGAATAGACAAATCCTGGAATGCTGGCCATCTAAGAAGAGTTGCAAAGAAAAAGCCATATCTCAGACTGGCCAATAAAAAGAAAAGATTAAGATGGGCAAAAGAACCCAGACACTGGACAGAGGAACTCTGCCTAGAAGACCAGCATCCCGGAGTCGCCTCTTCACTGTTCATGTTGAGACTGGTGTTTTGCGGGTACTATTTAATGAAGCTGCCAGAGATTTATTTAGAATTCAAGGCACACTTAACCAGCATGGCTACCACAGCATTCTGCAGCAATACTCTATCCCTTCTGGTCTGGGCTCAGTGGGACTATCATTTGTTTTTCATCAGGACAATGACACAACACATCTCCAGGCTGTGTAAGGGCTATTTTACCAAGAAAGAGAGTGATGGTGTGCTGCATCAGATGACCTGGCCTCCACAATCCCCCAACCTCAACCAAATGTATATGGTTTGGGATGAGTCGGACCGCAGAGTGAAGGAAAAGCAGTCAACAAGTGCTCAGCATATGTGGGAACTCCTTCAAGACTGTTAGCTGGTTGAGGGAATGCCAAGACTTTGCAAAGCTGTCATCAAGGCAAAGGGTGGCTACTTTAAATTATCTGAAATATAGCATGTATTTGTATTTGTTTAACACTTTTTTGGTTACTACATGATGCCATATGCCATAGTTTTGATGTCTTCACTATTATTCTACAATAGAAAATAGTAAAAATAAAGAAAAACCCTTGAATGAGTAGGTGTTCTTAAACTTTTGACCGGTAGTGTGTATAATATTTAATCCCACTTTGTAACACAATAAAATGTGAAAAAAATCTGAATACTTTTGCAAGGCACTGTAGTTCCTACTGAACATTAATTTACTCTCTTCCTTTTTCAATTTAATGTACGGAAAAGATCATGAGTAACAACGTTCAGTTAACCTTAGCAAAATAAACAAATGATCAAGGTCAATGTTTTTTGTTGTTGAAAGTAACTCAATTACTTTTACTCTGAGTACTTTTTAAATTAGCTACTTTTTACTTTTACTTTAGTGTTTTTTTACACCAATAGTTTTACTATTACTTGAGTACAATTTCATTGAAGTAACAGTACTTTACTTGATTAGGATATTTCAGTACTCTTTCCACCCCTGCCTGTGTGTATCCTCCCAACCAATGATCTGTCAAGTTTTCTGGTCCCCTGCCCTCCCGCATGGGACTGAGACTGAGATGGGGGTCACCTCTTCATGCCACAATGCAGGGAGCAGCAGGTGAATGGAGGGAGAAGGGTGTGAGAGTGAGAGGGAAAAGACAGAAAGGGAGGGGAGAAAGGGGGAGAATGAGAGAGGGGAAGAGGGGAAGAGAGTGGGATGGGCACTGGCAGCAGCTGAGTCACTGTAGTGGATTGGTCACATGTGCTGCTTTTTGGAGGGGTGTGAGAAAGGAGGGGTTGTTGGCGAGGGGGCAGCATCTGGCCAACGTGCAGACAGACGAGTACTCAGGCGGTGAGGCGCCTCAAGCCCTGGAGGAGGTGAGAGGAGCGAGGGGACCAGATAGAGGAACAGATAGGGTCCCAACTATGAACTGCTAGATCCACAACCAGACAGATAGGGTGTCATAACAATGGACTGTTAGATCCACAACCAGACAGATAACAATGGACCGTTAGATCCACAACCAGACAGATAGGGTGTCATAACAATGGATCGTTAGATCCACAACCAGACAGATAGGGTGTCATAACAATGGATCGTTACATCCACAACCAGACAGATAACAATGGACCGTTAGATCTACAACCAGACAGATAGGGTGTCATAACAATAGACCGTTAGATCCACAACCAGACAGATAGGGTGTCATAACAATGGATCGTTAGATCCACAACCAGACAGATAGGGTGTCATAACAATGGATCGTTACATCCACAACCAGACAGATAACAATGGACCGTTAGATCTACAACCAGACAGATAGGGTGTCATAACAATAGACCGTTAGATCCACAACCAGACAGATAGGGTGTCATAACAATGGATCGTTAGATCCACAACCAGACAGATAGGGTGTCATAACAATGGATCGTTACATCCAATGGATTACAACCAGACAGATAACAATGGACCGTTAGATCTACAACCAGACAGATAGGTCATAACAATAGTGTCACAACCAGACAGATAGACATAACAATGGATCGTTAGATCCACAACCAGACAGATAGGGTGTCATAACAATGGATCGTTAGATCCACAACCAGACAGATAGGGTGTCATAACAATGGATTAGATCCACAACCAGTTAGATCCACAACCAGACAGATAGGGTGTCAGGACCGTTAGATAGGGTAGGGTGTCATAACAATGGATCGTTACATCCACAACCAGACAGATAACAATGGACCCACAACCAGACAGATAACAATGGACCGTTAGATCTACAACCAGACAGATAGGGTGTCATAACAATAGACCGTTAGATCCACAACCAGACAGATAGGGTGTCATAACAATGGATTGTTAGATCCACAACCAGACAGATAGGGTGTCATAACAATGGATCGTTAGATCCACAACCAGACAGATAGGGTGTCATAACAATGGACCGTTAGATCCACAACCAGACAGATAGGGTGTCATAACAATGGATCAATGGATCGTTAGATCCACAACCATAACAGATAGGACAGATGTCATAACAATGGATAACAATGGTTAGATCCACAACCAGACAGATAGGGTGTCATAACAATGGATCGTTAGATCCACAACCAGACAATAGATAACAATGGATCGTGATCACAACCAGACAGATAACAATGGATCCAGATCTACAACCAGACCAGACAGATAACCAATGGACAATGGATCGTTAGATCCACAACCAGACAGATAGGGTGTCATAACAATGGATCGTTAGATCCACAACCAGACAGATAGGGTGTCATAACAATGGACCGTTAGATCCACAACCAGACAGATAGGGTGTCATAACAATGGATCGTTAGATCCACAACCAGACAGATAGGGTGTCATAACAATAGGACCGTGTCCACAACCAGACAGATAACAATGGATCGTTAGATCCACAACCAGACAGATAGGGTGTCATAACAATGGATCGTTACATCCACAACCAGACAGATAACAATGGACCGTTAGATCTACAACCAGACAGATAGGGTGTCATAACAATAGACCGTTAGATCCACAACCAGACAGATAGGGTGTCATAACAATGGATCGTTAGATCCACAACCAGACAGATAGGGTGTCATAACAATGGATCGTTAGATCCACAACCAGACAGATAGGGTGTCATAACAATGGATGGACAATGGATCGTTAGATCGTTAGATCCACAACCAGACAGATAGGGTGTCATAACAATGGATCGTTAGATCCACAACCAGACAGATAGGGTGTCATAACAATGGACCGTTAGATCCACAACCAGACAGATAGGGTGTCATAACAATGGATCGTTAGATCCACAACCAGAAAGATAGGGTGTCATAACAATGGACCGTTAGATCCACAACCAGACAGATAGGGTGTCATAACAATGGACCGTTAGATCCACAACCAGACAGATAGGGTGTCATAACAATGGACCGTTAGATCCACAACCAGACAGATAGGGTGTCATAACAATGGATCGTTAGATCCACAACCAGACAGATAGGGTGTCATAACAATGGACCGTTAGATCCACAACCAGACAGATAGGGTGTCATAACAATGGATCGTTAGTCCACAACCAGACAGATAGGGTGTCATAACAATGGACACAATGGACCGTTAGATCCACAACCAGAAAGATAGGGTGTCATAACAATGGATCGTTAGATCCACAACCAGAAAGATAGGGTGTCATAACAATGGACCGTTAGATCCACAACCAGACAGATAGGGTGTCATAACAATGGATCGTTAGATCCACAACCAGACAGATAGGGTGTCATAACAATGGACCGTTAGATCCACAACCAGACAGATAGGGTGTCATAACAATGGATCAATGACAGATAGGGTGTCATAACAATGGACCGTTAGATCCACAACCAGACAGATAGGGTGTCATAACAATGGACCGTTAGATCCACAACCAGACAGATAGGGTGTCATAACAATGGACCGTTAGATCCACAACCAGACAGATAGGGTGTCATAACAATGGACCGTTAGATCCACAACCAGAGGGTGTCAGATAGGACAGTGTCATAACAATGGACCGTTAGATCCACAACCAGAAAGATAGGGTGTCATAACAATGGACCGTTAGATCCACAACCAGACAGATAGGGTGTCATAACAATGGACCGTTAGATCCACAACCAGAAAGATAGGGTGTCATAACAATGGACCGTTAGATCCACAACCAGACAGATAGGGTGTCATAACAATGGACCGTTAGATCCACAAATCAGACAGATAGGGTGTCAGGACCGTTAGATCCACAACCAGAAAGATAACAATGGACCGTGTCAATGGACCGTTAGATAAACCAGAAAGATAGGTCATAACAATGTTAGATCCACAACCAGACAGATAGGGTGTCATAACAATGGACCGTTAGATCCACAACCAGACAGATAGGGTGTCATAACAATGGACCGTTAGATCCACAACCAGACAGATAGGGTGTCATAACAATGGACCGTTAGATCCACAACCAGACAGATAGGGTGTCATAACAATGGACCGTTAGATCCACAACCAGACAGATAGGGTGTCATAACAATGGACCGTTAGATCCACAACCAGAAAGATAGGGTGTCATAACAATGGATCGTTAGATCCACAACCAGACAGATAGGGTGTCATAACAATGGACCGTTAGATCCACAACCAGAAAGATAGGGTGTCATAACAATGGATCGTTAGATCCACAACCAGACAGATAGGGTGTCATAACAATGGATCGTTAAATCCACAACCAGACAGATAGGGTGTCATAACAATGGATCGTTAGATCCACAACCAGAAAGATAGGGTGTCATAACAATGGATTGTTAGATCCACAACCAGACAGATAGGGTGTCATAAAAATGGACCATTAGCAACATGACCAGGCAACAAATAATTCTAGACACTTTAAAAACCCCGTTAGTCTGTCTGTCTGTAAACTTCCCTCTCCAGGTTGGTCTGGCTAACTTTCCCCTGCCTCCATCCTGTCTGCTGTATATGTAACTTAAGCTCCAGGAAATTAAGAGTCATGAATTAAGAGGATGTGTCACGTAGGGAACGCCAATGAGGCGGGGTCGGGGCGGCCTTCGACATCTGACCTTTGTCTTATTTAAAAATCAAAAAGGTGGCACCGTTGGGCCTTGGGGTGTGTGTGTGTGTTGGGGCCAGGCGGGGGCTTCTGGGTCCCTAATCCATGGGCCGCCGCTGACCCCTGAACCCAGGGGGCCGTGAAGGGGGAGTCCCACAAGCGGTGGCTCTGAATGTCACCCCCCTCCATCCCCCTCACCCTCCCCGGGCGTCAGACACTCACAGGCCCTGTAATGATTTATGGGTCGGGGTGCAATCGACGCGCAGCGCTCACGAGCCGCCCTGGGGAAACCCCTAAATGGTAGTTTTGACACAGCTGAAAGCCGAGGTGAAAGGTGATCAATAACAGGGCACTGGAGGAGAGGAAAAAGGGAGGGATAGAGAGAGAGAGGAGGAGGAGTAGGAGTTCTGGAGCCTTTTTTAATTGGGCTGTCCTCATTACGAGGAGAAGAAGAGGCCATCTCCTCTTTTGTATTATGTCCCCATGCCTCGAGGATATGAGTAGTGCTTTTGAAGGGAAGGTTTTGTCCTTGTGCTTAGTGGTGACCTTGTGATGGTGATGCGTTTAGTAGGGCTAAAACAGCTGATTCCAGAACAGGGGATTCCTCTCTGTGTTTGTGTTTCTGGGATATATTCTGTCCATATATTCTGTTAATTTCCTACTAGACCTCCAAAGCTGTATGATGCCTCCCTGTTTCAGGTCTCTGTCTCAGTTCACCCTTTGCTACTACCTTAGGCCTTCCCTGTTCTTCTCCAAAGCCTTAGTGTCTATTTGGGCCCTGGGGTTTTCACCATCATCAGTTTTCATCAGTGTCAGCCCAACTCTCTCCATATCCTTATAATTCCTTCTTTACCTCTCTGTCTATCTTTTTTCTCTCTTTATGTCTGTCTGTGCCCCCCTACCCATGGTCCTGGAGGATCTCACAGAAGTAGAGCTGATTAAGACTAAGACAGGGAATGCTGCTTCTTCTCCCCTACTAATCATATCGCTGTATCTAAATCATCTGTGTACATTTCTAATTACCGAGTCGCACGCAGCATCCTTGAGCTCAGCGGCAGGTCTCCATTTCATCTCCTGCTCCGTCTCTCTCTTCCTCTCCTTTTCTTCCCTTCTTTCCTTCCCTCATTTATTAATTTTCTTGCTCGTCGTCTTTGTTGTTCTGTTTTGATAGTGTGTGTGTGTGTGTGTGTGTGTGTGCGTGTGTGCGTGTGTGCGTGCGGCGTGCGTGCGTGCGTGCGTGCGTGCGTGCGTGCGTGTGAGAGAGAGAGAGAGAGAGAGAGAGAGAGAGAGAGAGGGAGATATGGCCAAACTCAGGTTCTTTTTGTGCCTCCCCAGTGCAATTTCAGGAAGTATGACAGACAACCAGGCAAGTTTCACAATGACAAATACTTTATTTGGAAAAGGTAGAAATGTCTCTTAAAAATCGTGGTACAAAAATGTGCAATAGCTCTTCAAAAGTCTCTTTAAAATGATTTGTTTCCCGTAGTTTAGGGGCTGAAGCATTACAGATACCTTGATAGACATGTAAAGGTCATTTCTGATTGAGCCTAGATATGCAGTGTGTCTCCGCTAAAGCGGTTGAATAGAGCCCATAGGTGTAATCATAGAATTACATACAGAATCTATTTTCATTTCATATGATCTTTGTGGGCCTTGTAAAGAAATGTCATATAACTTTTAACATGTATTACCTTTTAATATGGCATAAACACAACCAGTCATGATGTTTTCATCTGACTGTAAAACAATCACTTCAAAAAACGCGTTCCTGTAAACTACCCGCGCATGGTCGTCTACTTACAATTATCCCCGCATCAAAACAGTGCACACCCACAAGTTGAAGAATGGAAAGAGACAACTGTTACAAAACACCTAAACATGTATTGTTGTAACATTCTGGGATTGTCATTAGGCCTTACACTTGTAGCCCGAATTGATGCGTCCACTGCTGTCCACGCGTGTCTCAGTCTTGGCAAAATGTAAGTGTTCTCGTCAAACCACAATGCAATTTCGAGTGTATACCACCCGGTTTCAAGTCAATTTGCCAATTCTTCATGTGGCTGACATGCGGTAATGTCAAATAATGGTGTAATGGCCTAAAGTTCTGTTGGCATTTTGTGTTCATGATTGTGATTACACTCAAGTTTTTACCGGTGTACCCTCACTATTTATTTTGCCGGGACAACGTGCCAGACTGTACCGCCTTACTTTCACCCCTGAGCATATCATTGGCAAAGAGCTTAATAGATAACACAAGTGAGAATTTAGGACATGCATATTGGTAACACTCATGACAATTTAGGACATGCGTTATTGATTACACACTTCAATTATTGAACACACAGCACTTGTGAATAGGTTGGCAAGGCACAGTATTCCGGATCATCTTTGGGATGTCTCTTTAAGGTCCATTTACAATTTGTGTTTTTTCACATCCGCACTGTGATGCTTCCATTGGATAGTGAACAACATTATATGAATATAGGCAATGGGTTGAGATGCAGACAGTGTCGAAGTAACAAAAGTTTATTGCTAGAAAAGCGGGCAGGCAAAACGACAGGTTAAGATTAAGGAGATGTCAGTAATTCAGGTCATTGTCCGTAAGGTACAGAACAGCAGGTAGCCTCTGGGTCAGGGCAGGCAGAATGGTCAAGACCGGGAAAACTAGAAAACGGGAATTAGAAAAAGACAGGAGCAAGGGGATAAACTCTGGTAGGCTTGACGAACAAAACAAACTGGCAACAGACAAACAGAGAACACAGTTATAAATACACTGGGGATAATGGGGACTATGGGCGACATCTGGAGGGGGGTGGAAACAAACACAAAGACAGGTGAAACAGATCAGGGTGTGACAACAGTACTCATTAAAAGGTTTTTCTTTCTTTTTACTATTTTCTACATTGTAGAAGACATCAAAACTATGAAATAACACATATGGAATTATGTAGTAACCAAAAATAGTTAAACAAATCAAAATATATTTATATTTGAGATTCTTCAAAGTAGCCACCCTTTGCCTTGATGACAGCTTTGCACAGTCTTGACATTCTCTCAACCAGCTTCATGAGGTAGTCACCTGGAATGCATTTCAATTACAGGTGTCCCTTGTTAAAAGTTAATTTGTGGAAATTCTTTCCTTCTTAATGCATTTGAGCCAATCAGTTGTGTTGTGACAAGGTAGAGGTGATATGCAGAAGATAGCCCTTTTTGGTAAAAGAGCAAGTCCATATTATGACAAGTACAGCTCAAATAAGCAAAGAGAAATAACAGTCCATCATTACTTTAAGCCGTGAAGGTCAGTCAATCTGGAAAATTTCAAGAACTTGGAAAGTTTCTTCAAGTACAGTCGCAAAAACCATCAAGCATTGTGATAAAACTGGCTCTCATGAGGACTGCCACAGGAAAGGAAGACCCAGAGTTACCTCTGCTGCAGAGGATACGTTCATTAGAGTTACCAGCCTCGGATTGCAGCCCAAATAAATTATTCACGGGGTTCAAGTAACAGATACATCTCAACATCAACTGTTCAGAAGAGACTGCGTGAATCAGGCCTTCGTGGTTGAATTTCTGCAAATAAACCACTACTAAATTACACCAATAATAAGAATAGACTTGCTTGGGACAATGGACATTACACCGGTGGAAATCTGAGATTTTTGGTTCCAACCGCCGTGTCTTTGTAAGACGCAGAGTAGGTGAACTGATGATCTCCACATTTGTGGTTCCCACCATGAAGCATAGAGGAGGTGTGATGGTGTGGGGTGCTTTGCTGATTACACGGTCTGTGATTTATTTAGAATTCAAGGCACAATAAACCAGCATGAATACCACAGCATTCTGCAGCGATAGCCATCCCAATTGGTTTGCGCTTAGTGGGACTATCATTTGTTTTTCAACAGGACAATGACCGAAACACATCTCCAGGCTGTGTAAGGGCTATTTGACCAAGAAGGAGAGTGATGGAGTGCTGCATAAGATGACCTGGCCTCCACAATCACCTGACCTCAACCCAATTGAGATGGTTTGGGATGAGTTGGACCGTATAGTGAAGGAAAAGCAGCCAAAAAGTGCTCAGCAAATGTGGGAACTCCTTCAAGACTGTTGGAAAAGCATTCCTCATGAAGCTGGTTGAGAGAATGCCAAGAGTTTGCAAATAAATTCATAAAAAAATTCTACGATGGGATTTCTAGATTTTGTTTTCCTCATTTTGTCTGTCATAGTTGAAGTGTACCTATGATGAAAATTACAGGCCTCTCATCTTTTTAAGTAGGAGAACTTGCACAATTGGTGGCTGACTAAATACTTTTTTGCCCCACTGTATATATATATATATATATATATATATATACACTAATTGAGTGTATATAAAATATATGTATATACAGTTGAAGTCAGAAGTTTACATACACCTTATGTCACGGGATTCTTCTGTTGAAGGAGAGGTGGACCAAAACGCAGCGTGGTTATTGTGATCCATCTTTAATGAAGATGATAAATGAACAATATACAAAACAAGAAATGTGTGAAAAAAAAAAAACAGCCCTATCTGGTGTAACAAACACAAAGACAGGAACAATCACCCACAAAACCCAACACCAAACAGGCTACCTAAATATGGTTCCCAATCAGAGACAATGACTAACACCTGCCTCTGATTGAGAACCATATCAGGCCAAACATAGAAATAGACAAACTAGACACACAACATAGAATGCCCACTCAGATCACACCCTGACCAAACAAAACATAGAAACATACAAAGCAAACTATGGTCAGGGTGTGACACCTTAGCCAAATACATTTAAACTCAGTTTTTCACAATTCTTGACATTTAATCTGAGTAAAAGTTCCTTGTTTTAGGTCAATTAGGATCACCACTTTATTTTAAGAATGTGAAATGTCAGAATAAGAGTAGAGAGAATGATTTATTTCAGCTTTTATTTTTTTCACATTCCCAGTGGGTCAGAAGTTTACATACACTCAATTAGTATTTGGTAGCATAGCCTTTAAATTGTTTAACTTAGGTCAAAAGTTTTGGGTAGCCTTCCACAAGCTTCCCACAATAAGTTTGGTGAATTTCAGCCCATTCCTCATGACAGAGCTGGTGCAACTGAGTGAGGTTTGTAGACCTCCTTGCTCGCACACGCTTTTTCAGTTCTGCCCACAAATTTTATATAGGATTGAGGTGAGGGTTTTGTGATGGCCACTCCAATACCTTGACTTTGCTGTCCTTAAGCCATTTTGCCACAACTTTATGAAGTATGCTTGGGGTCATTGTCCATTTGGAAGATCCATTTGCGACCAAGCTTTAACTTCCTGACTGATGTCTTGAGATTTTGCTTCAATATATCTACATAATTTTCCTCCCTCATGCTGCCATCTATTTTGTGATGTACACCAGTCTCTCCTGCAGCAAATCACCCCCACAACGTGATGCTGCCACCCCCGTGCTTCACGGTTGGGATGGTGTTCTTCGGCTTGCAAGCCTCCCCCTTTTTCCTCCAAACATAATGATGGTCATTATGGCCAAACAGCTCTATTTTTGTTTCATCAGACCAGAGGGCATTTCTCCAAAAAGTACGATTTTTGTCCCCATGTCGTTGCAAACCGTAGTCTGGCTTTTTTTATGGCGGTTTTGGAGCAGTGGCTTCTTCCTTGCTGAGCGGCCTTTCAGGTTATGTCGATATACGACTTGTTATACGGAGGATATAGATACTTTTGTACCTGTTTCCTCCAGCATCTTCACAAGGTCCTTTGCTGTTGTTCTGGGGATTTATTTGCACTTTTCGAACCAAAGTACATTCATCTCTAGGAGACAGAACGCGTCTCCTTCCTGAGCGGTATGATGGCTGCGTGGTCTCTTGTTGTTTTTACTTGTGTACTATTGTTTGTACAGATGAATGTGGTACCTTCAGGCGTTTGGAAATTGCTCCCAATGATGAACCAGACTTGTGGAGGTCTACAATTTTCTTCTGAGGTCCTGGCTGATTTCTTTTGATTTCCCCATGTCAAGCACATAGGCACTGAGTTTGAAGGTAGGCCTTGAAATACATCCACAGGTGCACCTCCAATTGACTCAAATTATGTCAATTATCCTATCAGAAGCTTCTATAGCCATGACATCGTTTTCAAGCTGTTTAAAGGCACGGTCAACGTAGTGTCAGTAAACTTCTGACCCACTGGAATTGTGTTACAGTGATTTATAAGTGAAATAATCTGTCTGTAAACAATTGTTGGAAAAATTAAAAGGGTCATGCACAAGTGGTTGTGCCATGCACTTGTGTCATGCATGAGTGGTTGAAAAATTTGTTTTAATGACTCCAACCTAAGTGTATGTAATCTTCCGACTTGTATATACATATTTTATATATAGTTTTGTGCATACCCCAAAAAATGGGTTAAAAATGTGTAAAAAAAAAAAAAATGTACATATGTATATATATATATATATATACATACACATTTTTTATTTTACACACACATATATATATATATATATACACACACATTTTTTTGACACATTTTTAACCCATTTTTTGGGGTATGCACAAAACTATCTCCATACTTCCATTAATTTTCAAACTGGTGCCGGTTACCTTCAGACAAGTCCTGTGACACTTGTGGGGTCATATTAGTTTGTAGCCCAAACGGTTCAGGCGTTTTTGTGCGAAGAACGATTTTCTGGATGTCACATGGTCTGACAAACACAGCTGTAGCTCGGCCACCTTCCACCGCAGACGCGGAAGACTGCCATAGGCGGATGCAGAGGATTGAGATGAATGCCCATGCAAAACAGATATCTCTAAATTAATCTGATGGATTTTGATGGGGATTTTTTTTGATCAAGTTACTTAAATTGACCCACCGCTGTGTAAATAGACTCGTCTAGGGGGATATTATATACCGAATGTCCGGGTTATGAACTTTAAAGATGCTCTGTAGCTTTTGTTATTACCTTCAGACCCTTCATTCAGATTTAGGTATTATCATTTTGTCTGTAAATTCTATGTATTTAGCTTATAATGCATGATTCCTCCTATAGAACCTCTTTGGCACACATATGCATGCCCACACATAGCATGTGTAACAACAAGATGTTCTTTTTCATGTTGTCGCGGCTGCCTATATATTTGACAAATCTGAATTGCCATGTTCATGAACATCCTTGATGGGGTCGGCCCTGAGCAATTGACCCGGATGACCTTCTTATTGGTTACCGCCGTATCTTTTCCAAGAAGCCCCTCTTTCATTCCTTTGTTTCTTCTCTTCTTTTCCACAGCAAACCTTGTGATTAAAGTCACTCCTTCATGGCCGTGGAAAAAAAGGGCACGCTTGAAGGTGAAGTAAGGGGGCAGCCTTTAATGTCCGACTCAAGCGGCACTCAGAGGAGAAAAGCCTTATAGGCAAACGATTAATTTTGCAACCTTGTACATCGGTCTTAATGGCCTCCTCCTCAGCACGTGGGAATAGAGAGGGGGGCAAAGGGTCAGGGAGCGAATTCAGGGTAGCGAACGCAAACATTCTCTACTATTGCTCTTTAGTAAGACTAGACACTGAGTGTTCAAAACATTAATAACACCTGCTCTTTCCATAACATAGACTGACCAGGTGAATCCAGCTGAACGCTTTAATCTCTTGTTGATGTCACTTCTTAAAACCACTTCAATCAGTGTAGATGAAGGGGAGGAGACAGTTTAAAGAAGGATTTTTAAGCCTTGAGGCAATTGAGACAGGTTGTGTATGTGAGCCATTTAGAGGGTGAACAGGCAAGACAAAATATTTAAGTGCTTTTGAATGGGGTATGGTGTCCCGTGTGTATCAACAATTGTCCACTGCCCAAAGGACATCCAGCCAACTTGACACAACTGTGGGAAGCATTGGAGT
Source organism: Oncorhynchus nerka (assembly GCF_034236695.1). Lineage (NCBI taxonomy): Eukaryota > Metazoa > Chordata > Actinopteri > Salmoniformes > Salmonidae > Oncorhynchus > Oncorhynchus nerka. The sequence continues at coordinate 45,430,462 of NC_088409.1, read as the reverse complement.
CAACATGGGCCAGCATCCCTGTGGAATGTTTTCGACACCTTGTAGAGTCCGTGCCCCGACGAATTGAGACGGCTCTGAGTGCAAAATGGGGGGGTGCAACTCAATTTTAGGAAGGTGTTCTTAATGTTTTGTACACTCAGTGTATATCAATGGGACTTTCCCTACACATATTCCTTATTCTTACAGATACAGTTGTAGCTATATGGCGTACTGCTACACTGCCCTGCAAATGCAAAGAGCAGTAACTACGTCAAATACTGAACTGCAAAATCTGATTTCAAAGTCTGTTTCTGTCCAGACAGAGAGCAATATTTGGTACTTCATGATCTATTCTGATTATCTGGCTTGTTCTTGTGTCAGGAAACTAAATACCACATTAATCAGATATTACACCTGGACCTTACAACAGATCAAATATTTTTGATTGCAGTTTGCCTTTGTAGGGCAGGACAGTACTACTACTATTCTCCAAACATCTAGCTGAATTAGTCAAAATGGTGGCTTTAAATACTTCAAACATTCCTCTAGTTGTGAAGCTCTTCTTGTATCTACAGTATAGCCTGCAAGCCATAGGAAGGTTGGTAATAGCCGTGACCTCTCCTCTCAATTGTTTATCACACTGAAAGACAGCTCAGTGGTTGAAAGGGACCCCTCACAGTCATGAAGCCAGGATACCGTCTTCTCTTCTTCTTCAAAACCCAGAGAAGATCAAAAGAGAGATGGGAGGTAGGGGGGGAGAGGAACTTTTTAAACCTGCATTTATACCCCTCTCTCTATAGATCTATACCTTGGGAGTCTGCATGAAGGAGGAACCATATAGCCACAGGCCAGCGGAGGCTGGTGACTTGACAACCTGAGGAGGATGAGAGACCCATGGTATAGGCATGGACCGCACGGAGACAGCAAAGCGTGTTCCAAAAATCGTCAAAGACGAATAATTTTAACCTAAAACATTTAATGACAACATTTATAGTACAATATTATAGGGAATGGGAGGGCTACTTACACAGTGTTGGGAAGCGATCACAGCAGTGATTGACTGAGAGTACGAGGCACGAGTTGAGGCTTGGCTTCAGTGGAGGACAGTGGTTGAGGTGTTCACAGGCTCAACTCTTCCACTGAGGGCAGGACAGGATTTGACTGGGAAGACAAAAAACAACAACAAAACACAGTTAGAAAAAAAGAGCTAAGAATGAGTTAGTCCAAGCAAGGACTTAAATGTGATTGACTCTACATACATTAATGAGAGGAACATTGACAGGGCCACAGTGCTTGGAGAGGAAACATTCAATACCCTAGTGGATGAAAGTGCACATGAGACATGGCTTCAGTTCATGTCAGGAGAGAGTTAACATTGGTAACGTGAGTGGAGCGGTCATCTCCTCTTAATCAGGGAAGAGGAGGGGACTTGGATGTAAATACAAATAGCAGAGACATTTTATTACAGCAGCGTCATCATAGGTTTCGGCAAGACGTTTCTCCATGAAGTTAAACTCACACTCGCATCTTGCCCACTTGACACATCAAAGCATCCCAATAAACTTTCCTGAATAAAGCCCTGATCATTCACATACCTGACAACTGCAAGCGACAGCTGATTTCAGCTGATTTCTATGGTTTCACCCATTTGCCATGCAAAAAATTCACTGGATGATAAGATGGAAGCTTATGGATGACTCGGTGGAAGCTATCAAATCATTTTGAATTGATTTCGACATCCCAGAGACGGCATTAGAAAATTCCATATGTTCAACAAGTAAAGCATTGTAACGCGTAATTACCACTGCAAACTCCTTGTAGTTGCGTCTGTTAGCAGAACGTTCCCTATCATCGTGCCCCCTAAAAGACAACTCCTACATGTCCAAAAACGCAGTTGCGTCGATAAGCCACTTGAGAACATCCCTGTTTCTTCTTAACGTCTCTTTGTGTTGCGCAGTTTGAATTAACAGACCTTTGTCCAACACATGATCGATGCAGCTTTTTCCCTTTTTCAATCTGATGTGGGCAATTCAACTCTTAAGGATTAGCCCCTTTTTCAATTTTCGGCTAAAATGACATACCCAAATCTAACTGCCTGTAGCTCAGGCCCTGAAGCACGGATATGCATATTCTTGGTACCATTTGAAAGGAAACACTTTGAAGGTCATGGAAATGTGAAATGAATGTAGTTGAATATAACACAATAGATCTGGTAAAAGATAATACGAAGAAAAAACCAACCGTTATTTTGTATGTTTTTGTACCACCATCTTTGAAATGCAAGAGAAAGGCCATAATGTATTAGTCCAGCCAAGGTGCAATTTAGATTTTGGCCACTAGATGGCATCAGTGTATGTGCAAAGTTTTTTACTGATACAATGAACCATTTCATTTCTGTTCAAAATGTTGTATCAAGACTGCCCAAATGTGCCTAATTTGTTTATTAAAGGGGTCATCAACAAAAAATCCACTATTGTCATTAGCGTTAACTAGCCATTCTGGCAGATAAAACAGCACTCTGCTAGCTAGCTATAAATACATATAATAAATTGACACAAAAATAAAGTTCTAAAACCAAGAAAACAATATACAGTACATTTGGAAAGTAGTCAGAACCCTTGGTTTTTTCCACATTTTGTTACATTACAGCTGAATTCTAAAATAGATTAAATGCTTTTTTGCCTCATTAATCTACACACAATACTCCATAATGACAAAGCAAAAACAGGTTTTTAGACATGTTTGCAAATGTATAAAAAAAATGAAATATTAAATTTACATAGGTATTCAGACCCTTTACTCAGTACTTTTTTGAAGCACCTTTGGCAGCTTCTTTGGCAGCTTCTTGGGTATGATGCTACAAGCTTGGCACACCTGTATTTGGGGAGTTTCTCCCATTCTTCTCCAAATCAAATCCAATCAAATGTATTTATATAGCCCTTCGTACATCAGCTGATATCTCAAAGTGCTGTACAGAAACCCAGCCTAAAACCCCAAACAGCAAGCAATGCAGGTGTAGAAGCACGGTGGCTAGGAAAAACTCCCTAGAAAGGCCAAAACCTAGAAAGAAACCTAGAGAGGAACCAGGCTATGTGGGGTGGCCAGTCCTCTTCTGGCTGTGCCGGGTGGAGATTATAACAGAACATGGCCAAGATGTTCAAATGTTCATAAATGACCAGCATGGTCGAATAATAATAAGGCAGAACAGTTGAAACTGGAGCAGCAGCACGGCCAGGTGGACTGGGGACAGCAAGGAGTCATCATGTCAGGTAGTCCTGGGGCATGGTCCTAGGGCTCAGGTCCTCCGAGAGAGCGAAAGATAGAGAGAAAGAGATAATTAGAGAAAGCACACTTAAATTCACACAGGAGACCGAATAGGACAGGAGAAGTACTCCAGATATAACAAACTGACCCTAGCCCCCCGTCACATAAACTACTGCAGCATAAATACTGGAGGCTGAGACAGGAGGGGTCAGGAGACACTGTGGCCCCATCCGAGGACACCCCCGGACAGGGCCAAACAGGAAGGATATAACCCCACCCACTTTGCCAAAGCACAGCCTCCACACTACTAGAGGGATATCTTCAACCACCAACTTACCATCCTGAGACAAGGCTGAGTATAGCCCACAAAGATCTCCACAGATCCTCTCAATCTTTGTCAGGTTAAATGGGGAGCGTTGCTGCACAGCTATTTTTTAGGTCTCTCCAGAAATGTTAGAAATGAAATTGGGTTCAAGTCCATGCTCTGGCTGGGCCACTCAAGGACATTCAGAGGCTTGTCCCAAAGCCACTCCTGTGTTGTCTTGGCTGTGTGCTTAGGGTCATTGTCCTGTTGGAAGGTGAACATTCGCCACAGTCTGAGGTCATGAGTGCTCTGGAGCAGGTTTTCATCAAGGATCTCTCTGTACTTTGCTCCGTTCATCTTTCCCTCGATCCTGATTAGTCTCCCAGTCCCTGCAGCTAAAAACGTCCTCACATCATGATGCTGCCACCACCATGCTTCACCATAGGGATGGTGCCAGGTTTCGACTCTCTGCATTTAGGCCAAAGAGTTCAATCTTGGTTTCATCAGACCAGAGAATATTGTTTCTCACGGTCTGAGAGTCCTTTAGGTGCCTTTTGGCAAACTCCAAGCGGGCTGTCAGGTGCCTTTTTTTGAGGAGTGGCTTCCGTCTGTCACTCTACTATAAAGGCCTGATTGGTGGAGTGCTGCAGAGATGGTTGACCTTCTGGAAGGTTCTCACATCTCCACAGAGGAACTCTCAGTTACCTCCCTGACCAAGGCCCTTCTCCCCTGATTGCTCAGTTTTGCTGGGTGGCCATTGTGCAAAAGCTTTGATTAGTTGGAGGATGTCCTCCGGAAGTTGTCATAATTACCATGTAGGTCTGAGGAAGGTGAGGAGCATGAGTGTCTAGGATTTGAATTGAAGTTAATGTAGCCAGAGTAGGATGGAAAATAACTGTCCTCCGGCTACATCATTGTGCTATGCCAGAGGGTGCTGTTGAGACCACTGTAGAATTTAATTGCAAAACAATGTATATTAATCAGGTATTTGGTGAAGTGAATATTTAGTATAGTTTTATATAACAAAATATTATTTGACATTTTCCTGAAATTTAGGATGGTCCTCCCCTTCCTCCTCTGAGGAGCCTCCACTGCTACAGGCCCAACATCATAAATAACACAGCACTTTTCCTTCCTTACTCTTTCTTCCGATTCACCACTAGGTCTGTGTTTCATATGGTAACTAGGGTTTCACTGTGTAGCCACATTGTTGCCCATCTTTCAAGTCGCTCAGAGGAGAAGAAACCATGAGGTGCGAGAAAAATCGTTTATTTTAATGAAAGAAATGCATTATTCCATCTTTCTGCATCCAACCCCCCCCCCCCCCATCTTTAGATCTCAAAGTGAGAGTGCAGCATTTATGACATAAATGGCGAGAAAGGGGGAAGAGAAGTGTTGGAGGATAAGAGAGAGGGGAACCCGCTGGAACTCTCACCTGCCTGGGCTAGAGGATAGGGTTATATGGAGCTCTTTACCCACTTGTCTCTCTTCCACTCAATCTCTTAACTGTGACAAAAAAATGAGCCATATTACAACCTACATGTTGTGATAATTTCATTCTTTGCTCTTTAACCTGTTAATTCATATGCCTTTGCGATCGTGATATATGGGCCTACAAAGGCCGAGACAATAAGAAGACACAGGGGCAGAATACATTTGTTTTATAAGAAAACCAGAGAGCAACCTCTGTCCAGTGAAGTCCGCAAAGCATATTGCATGTAACAAACAGTTAAATGACTTACAGCACGGTCAAGCAAGTTAATGTTTCCGACATTCTCGGATCACTAAACAACTATTGATTTAGAACCATAGAGAGTTACCGCAAGTAGCAAAGAAAACAGGAGGTACCCCCACTAATTCCAGCACCATTTCAACTTCAACATTTCAACATCATCAAATCACCTCTGCTTAGTCTAGTACAGTGACAACTAAAAGATAACAAAAACTATTTAAGCTAAATTGATGTGGCTGTCCATGGTTCTGATTTCTCTGTGTGCGTGTGTGCGTTCGTGCAAGCAGAAACACATGTTAACTCACCCTCCTCCTAGAGAAAGGCCAATGCCATCCTCCTCTCTTTCATGTTGACGAAATGGTCTGTCACTCTGTCATACAGTACACGCTTTTATTTTTAGTTGTCCTAGGCTTCCTGGCTAAAATGCTCACTAGCCTAACTTCCATTCATGGGCTACATTACTTAATTAACATTAGCCTTCTACATCTAGCTATATATTGAACTACCATCCTCTCAGGCCAGGGGCACAACAATCTATGAATTAATGGTTGGATAGGAATTGCCGTTATAATCAATGGCCAGTAGGGAGAATTAAGTAGAACCACAAGTCCAAATCCCTATTTCCATCCATGGCTAATTTAGGAAAGGGACAATTTTAGCTAGATAGCCACCGGAGGTGAGATGCAACAATTCACATTTTTCTGTCAATGACGTATGCTCTCAATAGGATTTGCTAGGAGTGATGCCAAAATCCCTTGACACTTTTTTTGGGTGCGCCAGAACCATTCAATGTTGAGCTCGTTCAGTTTAACAACGGTGAATGACCAATTTTTTATACTTTTTTTATCAAGGGAGGCCAAATCCTCATTGGCTTCCCTTGCCTTTAATGCTACGGGCGGCAACAATGTCATACTTGTTTGGACCAGACAGCATCAGATAGATGGCTTACACGTAGAGAGACAGAGGGGCGCTGAGAGACACGTAGAGAGACAGAGGGGTGCTGAGAGACACGTAGAGAGACAGAGGGGTGCTGAGAGACACGTAGAGAGACAGAGGGGCGCTGAGAGACACGTAGAGAGACAGAGGGGCGCTGAGAGACACGTAGAGAGACAGAGGGGCGCTGAGAGACACGTAGAGAGACAGAGGGGAGAGACACGTAGAGACAGAGGGGGCGCTGAGAGACTGAGAGACACGTAGAGAGACAGAGGGGCGCTGAGAGACACGTAGAGAGACAGAGGGCGCTGAGAGACACGTAGAGAGACAGAGGGACGCTGAGAGACACGTAGAGAGACAGAGGGGCGCTGAGAGACACGTGAGAGAGACAGAGGGCGCTGAGAGACACGTAGAGACAGAGGGGCGCTGAGAGACACGTAGAGAGACAGAGGGGCGCTGAGAGACACGTAGAGAGACAGAGGGGCGCTGAGAGACACGTAGAGAGACAGAGGGGCGTTGAGAGACACGTAGAGAGACAGAGGGGCGCTGAGAGACACGTAGAGAGACAGAGGGGCGCTGAGAGACACGTAGAGAGACAGAGGGGCACTGTTTCACTCGCTCGGATGCGTTCTCCTGTGAGATACATTTGGCTTCTTGCGAATTAAAGGAAAATGATTAAACACAGAGAGATAAAAATAGATAATTATTTTTTATTTTTAATACATTTTTTTGTAAATGTTTAGGGAAGCCTGGCTTACCTTGGCGTCCATGAATACACGCCACTGTCTGTTACTGTAGTTCAGAGTGAATAATATCGAATTTACTAAAGTGACTGTCTTCCTGAATGATCAATTTAGCTAACTTAGTGCACCAAATAGTCTGTACAATGGACACTTGAGCACCCCATAGTACTGCTGTCCCCAACCGAACTGTGCTGGCTCTGATATTTTCTTTTCACATTGTCCTTTCCGGGCATGATTCCAGATATAGTGTATGTGTAACCAGGTCAAATCAGCTCGGCTCGGTTCAGCTCGGCTCAGTAATGTGAAAAACACTTTACTGTACCAAGCAATACCATACAATGAATACCCAAGGGCCTTGTAGTAGTATCAACCTAGTATTGGGGTTCTTAGCCTTCTCGGGAGCATAGGTCTTCAGCATCCTCTGAGCTACTATATCTCCTCCGCAGCGAGTTGGGAGAGAATCGCACTGAAGAGCATAATTCAAGCCCATTATTTCCATAATTGCCGGCATTGTTGTGCTTGTTTGTAATGTTGTTAATAACAGGCGACGCCATATAATACGCTTAATGTTATTTATCTGTTGGCAGATAGATGCGACTAATCCTCATTCATTTGCTGCGGATCAATGCAAATCCTCTAGTGCGAGCAAAATCCCCCCCTGAGCTGCTGGTTTCTCATGTATTTTTCCACCATTAACCAGCTTTAATCCCTGCTAATCATCGCTAATCCACATCTCCTGTGTTTGATGATACCTCCCTGATGAAGGAGCTAGGCAGGCAGACAGGCAGACAGACAGGCAGACAGGCAGACAGGCAGACAGGCAGACAGGCAGGCAGGCAGGCAGGCAGGCAGGCAGGCAGGCAGGCAGGCAGGCAGGCAGGCAGACAGACAGACAGGCAGACAGACAGACAGACAGACAGACAGACAGACAGACAGACAGACAGACAGACAGACAGACAGACAGACAGACAGACAGACAGACAGACAGACAGACAGACAGGCAGACAAGCAAGCAGGCATCTGTGTGCTGTGTTCAAACGCCCAGTACTGGCTCCAGCACCACTCTCAAAATGGTGCTTGGCACCAGCCAGTCTGTACTGTATGTTATGGGAAGCAGATAACAGGGAGAGAATGGGCTTGGTCCTAGATATATTTGTGCTGTCTTTCTAAGTCCAACCTATGGTCATTGTCAAACAGATCTGGGACCAGGCTAGGAGAGATAGGTAACTTCTGACTTTACTAAATGAGCCAAAATTGTGGTGATTATTGTATGACCCAAACAGATAACTACTCTTTCTACTAGCCCCGATGGCATTCAGCTAAACCAAAGGTCCAAAATCTTTGCAATATGAAATGTTATGAAATTATGAAATGTTACTCGCCTGGTGGGCTAGTTTGACACATCTATTAGCCCAGTCCGAAAAGTACCAGGCACATGAAACTTCCAACTAGAAGATCATCAGATGTTTTCACACCTTTATAAAGTAGTCTAATGTCAAGATGAAGCCATGTGCCACGACATCTGAAAATATCTGACAAACTGTCATATATGAGTAAAATGTCTCTTGCATTTCCTTCCACTGGACACACCACCATCATTGACCAAGTTTTTTTTGTTTTACGTTGTTACGTAAGGTTAGGGTTCTTCCCAAATGGCACCCTATTCCCTATATAGTGTATTGATTAGCATAGGGCTGTGGTCAAAAGTAGTGCATGATATAGGGAATAGGGTGCCATTTGGTACGCATAAGTCCTTAGTGCTGGTGATGTCCATTCTGTGCCATGCCACACAGCAGAGCTAAATAGCAAATGGGGAACTAGTGAAAGGCAATTAGTCATATTATGTCATTGCTGACCTTCCTACTGCATCAGCTCTGGGCTGGTTTAAATTCCACTTCCTGGGTCCATGCAACTACACTTCAATATGGGCCTATATGGCATTACTGATGGTGCATCTCGTTTAGTTCAGGTCCAGCATGTTCAGCATGCACTTTGGCCACATGGACAGATGACGATGTTCCAAAGGTCGTACTGTGTTTGTTGTATGCATAATGCACTTTATCTGTTTGCATCAGTTGAAGCCGGCTTATTGGATGACGACTGATGGTGGAGTTTGATCATCATTCAGGCTGTGCTTTATGATTTTTGTGGGGATTTTGAAAGTCATATTCCATTACAAAAGTACGATCAGTATGACATGATTTAGGTCCAAACGTGGCACCATTTTAAGTTCCCCACCAGATAATGAGTGATGGTGGCGGGAGAGATCTCTAAGGACATAGGGAAGACTGTGAGACCAGTAATACATCATAACCATTATTCTGCAGTTAAACTATTTGTACAGGTCTGAAACTAATAACTCACAAATCCCAGGTGTATAGTGTGGATCCAATGTGGATATGTGATTTAAACAGGTTGTTTAGTTGGGTTTTGAGCATATACAGTGTCCCAAATGGCACCCCATTCCTTACATAGTGCACTACATTTCACCAAAGCTGGTCAAAAAGAGTGCACTATATAGGGAATAGGATGCCATTTGGGATGTACATACAATCTGCTGTTACAGAACCACTTCACGAGATGTTTAGGACCTATCAGTTACATGCTGATTATGTATGTCATTAATTTTGTTGTGTACCTTGTACACTATATATACAAAAGTATGTGGACACCCCTTAAATGAGTGGAATTGGATATTTCAGCCACACCCATTGCTGCCAGGTATGTACAATTGAGCACACAGCCATGCAATCTCCATAGACAAACATTGGCAGTAGAATGGCCTTTCAACGTGGCGCCGTCATAGGATGGCACCTTTCCAGCAAGTCAGTTTGTTAAATTTCTGCCCATGCGAGAGCTGCCACAGTCAATTGTAAGTGCTGTTATTGTGAAGTGGCCACAAAAGCTCACAGAGTGGTAAAGTGCGTAGCAAGTAAAAATCGTCTATCCTCAGTTGCAACACTTACTACCAAGTTCCAAACTGCCTATGAAGGAACGTCAGCACAAGAACTGTTCGCCAGGAGCTTCATGAAATGGGTTTCCATGGCTGAGCAGCTGCACACAAGCCTAAGATCACCATGCGCAATGCCAAGCGTCTGCTAGAGTGGTGTAAAGCTCGCCACCATTGGACACTGGAGCAGTGGAAACGTGTTCTCTGGAGTGACGAATCACGCTTCACCGACGGATGAGTCTGGGTTTGGCGGATGTCAGGAGAATGATACCTGCCACAATGCATAGTTACAAATGTAAAGTTTGGTGGAGGGGGAATAATGGTCTGGGGCGATTTTTCACGGCTCGTGCTAAGCCCCTTAGTTCCAGTGAAGGGAAATCTTAATTCTACAGCATACAATGACATTCTAGATGATTTTGTGCTTCCAACTTTGTGTCAACAGTTTGGGGAAGGCCCTTTCCTGTTTCATCATGACAATTCTCCCGTGCACAAAGCGAGGTCCAAACAGAAATGGTTTGTCGAGATCGGTGAGGAAGAGCTTGACTAGCCTGCACAAAGCCCTCACCTCAACTCCATCGAACACCTTTGGAATGAATTGGAATGCCGACTGCGAGCCAGGCCTAATAGCCCAACATCAGTGCCCTGACCTCACTAATTCTCTTGTGGCTGAATGGAAGCAAGTCTCTCCAGCAATGTTCCAACATGTAGTGGAAAGCCATAACGCCATATTAATGCCCATGAGTTTGGAATGAGATGTTCGACGAGCAGGTGCCATGACTTTTGGTCATGTAGTGCATATACCCTGCCAAATATAATGCAGATCACAGGAGGTTGGTGGCACCTTAATTGGGGAGGACTGGCTCGTGGTAATGGCTGGAGCAGAATCAGTGGAACGGTATTAAATACATCAAACACATGGTTTCTATGTGTTTGATGCCATTCCATTCGCTCTGTTCCAGCCATTATTATGAGCCGTCCTCCCCTCAGCAGCCTCCACTGATGCAGATTTAATATTGTGTATTATTCTTCCAATACATTTTAAACAAATTGCTCAGTGACTCGCCTGATCTCTTACAGTTGTAGGAACACATTTGTACCGTTTGGGGGCGCTTGAGACTCGCCGTTCTCTTCAAAATGCTTCAATATCATCAAGCCTAATTTGGGCTCATTTACAACAGTTTAAGCTGACACTTCTCAAGAACTATAGTACCTTTAAATGTATTCGTATGTAAAGCTACGTTATAGGGAATTTCGATTAGAATAGTTTTAATCAGGTAAATTCGCTTCAACCCAAGTTAATAGGCAATGTTTGATAGGCCTATGTGTGCGTCAAAATGATCAGATTTGTATTCATCTCCAACATACTATTTATTATTGGATGATAGAATCCGAGCGCTTTTATGACTTTAGAAGGAGCGCCTAAAGACCATTAGCTACATTTGGATGACTGAATTTCGTGGAAATGTCAATATGCGTATTCTCTTTGCATTATAATATGGTATCAAAGAGTGGGATGGATACAAAAGGGGATGACGTGTATAAAAGGAAATTATACAGGCCCACCAACAGAGAGAGAGAGTGAATCTTATGTTCTCAGGTTTTCTATGTGAAGGCCAACTTTCAACGTCTCTAAACATCGCTTCAAGAATTCCTATCCGACAAAAAGTTTGTCTTCACTCAAGTTGATATCGATTGGTAACTTATGGGCTACTCAAAACAATTGTTCATACTTTTGTTAGGCTTTATTCAAACAACTCAGGTAAATTATCCTTCTCGGTTTTATTGAAGGCTTTAATAAAATGTTTCAATCCATAGCATTTGTTTATGAGATGCATGGTTAAAAATAGACCTATCGCTGGGTAGGATTAGGCTAAAGTAAAACAGCCTTAATGTAAATGTAGAGTAAATCACAGAAGACGTAAATCGACATTTCTTATTGTGCTAATGTCAAACATGGACACCAGAGATGTACAGTATCTTGATTAAGTTCTAGAGCTATAACTGAACATATTAGTCTAAACATCATAACAATACTTCGCGCTAAATTCATATAGTTTGATGTTAAACGTTTCCTTGAACTTTTGGCTAACTCTAAAATATTGGATCAGTTTGACTGTTATTATTAAAGTAAATTCCCGTTGACTTCTTTGTAATTTGCGGCATTGAAACTGGTGAGATGCAATGAAATTGGCCAATGAGTTGCAATATTAGGCCTACATTTACTGAATCAGAACGGCTTGTCTTCTAACTTTTTTCCCGTAGCCTAATGTCCACCCACATCTGGTTTTCTTCCCAGAAAGCAAAGTTGCGTCATCTTTCTTTGTTTAATATGAATATCAAAAAATAATACAAACTAATTGTGTCCTGATAATTACTGATAATTATTCTTACATTGCTGTCGGTAGGCCTGCGTTAGCTGTAGCCTGGAGCACCACATAGCCTACAGTGCGTGTGTGTGTGATCCAAATGGTAGCTAGCCTATTTCTTTGCATGTTGATCTAATTCGACAGAGCCTATTTACAGCCCATTTGATAACACCAGCGTGATGTTTAAAAATAAAAACATATTTGTATTATAGCCTACGCTTATTCTGAACACTTGGAGAGGGGTGTGTGGTCTTGGATATTAATATGAATATTCCAATGACCCATAATTTGGTCATTACTAGCATGATTATAGACACTCAGAAATCCCTCGCAGGCACTTTATTTGTTCTCAAAGTAGAAGTTTAAGATACAAGACACTGTGTGTATTTATTTAAGGACATTTTTTTTTAACGTGTACCTCAATACTGTAGGCTACTTTTTAAAAATAAGATTACAATTGGCATGTTGGTGCGCACCAAGGGCAAGTCTGATACATTGCTGCTTGTGTAGCATACTATTATTTACCTGGCAGTGTATTGTTAATACCATATAACAGTATTAACTAATAATAATTATAATATTAATTGTAATTGGTACATCAGTCAATAAAAAAGACACTATTTTCGTAATAATATTGCACAATTTAATACTGCGATTACACAAAGATGTGAACAATGTTGTGGACTTGATGCGGATATGAATGCCTGAGGTAAACATACTGTTGTGTCTATTCCCTTTAAAACAGCACATGTACACAGCCTCTGATTTAAATGAATCCCAATTACATAACGGAATACTGGTTTAAACTGAACACATGTTGAGGTCAACACTTTCTGACGGCTTAAATCAGAGTGGTTAAGCACAACACACTATCTTAGTGCATTGGATTTTTGTTTACCACATACATTTGTATCTTTTTTTTCTTCTCAACTGGTGGTTTCACAATGGTTAGCAACAAAGGAAAACGGTTTGGTTTCTTAATGAAGACAAAATACCTTTTCTTGTATATACGCTTTATGTAAGTAATAAAATATTACTATAACATAAATAGGAGAAATGTGACTTTGCAGTCTACATTTAGCAATCAACATACAACCAATGTAGTAAACAAAACATATTGAATTCCACTGCAACATAACCATTAACAGAGCCAAACAAAAAGCTCCAAACACATTTAGGAAATAAATATATATATAAATGGTCAGATTCATAAATGAAATCATATTAAAATATCTTCTTGGAATTAGTAAGTGTACAAAACTGCCAGAAAAACAAAACAAACAAAAAAATATCTCAGAACAAATACATGTTTACATATTCGACATATTTACACATTGGAAATAATCCTGGCAACATTTTATTTCAAATCTTTTTTTGAAGAAAGTTGTTTTTTTCCCCCGCTGTATCGAATAGCACTGTCTGCAGTACGCAATTGGGCTACTGTCCATCAGAATGTACCAGACCCTTGAGAAATGACACGCAACGCACGAGTAGGCTAATTAATCCGTTTTCCTTTCTTCTCCATATCAGAAAAATATCTAAAAACCGGTCTCTTCATCACTTTTCAATAGAGAATTTTCCGAATTTCTCCGTATATAGTGGTTATAATACAACAATATGAATGGTATAAATGAATGGGGCGTAGCATAAGCTACCTTTCAAATCAATATAGAAGGTACAGAATTCGAGTTCTACGTTTTATTGTGATATAAAGAATGAGAACAGCGTGACACTTCGACCTGGGGCACTGAAGTTACCTGAGAATATCACTTTCATTTCGTATTTGACCAATCTCTTTCCAAAGGTGGTTGGAATAGCTTGGCAGTTAGCAAATTGCTGACGGCGCACTGGAGTGATTTTAGGAACCTGTAAACATGAAAATAGTGAGTAAAGGCCTACCTCAAAACAAATTCTGAAAACAAAACTAATATAAAATTGCAATGATAATTTCAACGAAATAGTAAGTGCTCCATACAAAAGGAAAATAATAATAAAAACAAATACAAAAAAAACGACAAAACAAGTGTTTCATAAAGTATTAATCCATATTGCCCTTTTTAGCGTCTGTTGCTATCTGCAAAGCATACATTTTTTGAAGGCTGCCAGACGTGAGCTGTCCTGTTGCATTCGTCAATTTTGAAATGCATCTGACATTTAAGTGTGGGGATTTTTGTCATCAACGGGTGCCATAATTTCCATAATCTTTTCACAAACTCCTTTGGCCAGGTGACATTGTGTCAACAGTATGAGTAAGGGAGGCGTTTTTGATGAGTTACATTACACTAATACAATGAGAGAAACAATAAAACAGTATACAGAACAGAAGTGACACTGAAGTTCAAATCAAACATCACAATTAATAGAACAAATATAAAGAATAGGCTAATAATTAGAAATAGTGGTTAATCGGTTTTAAGCATGAAAGGCAAAATATTCATTGTGTGTGTGTCTCCTTTGTTGATCATTTTCAGGCAACCACCTCGCACTGTGGTGAGCGCCATCAGTTCAAGACACCACTTGGAACATTTAAATCGTTTCCCTTTGAACAGCCACGAAACATCGAATTTACTTAATCTCCTCCATAGAATTTTGGTAAATATAGATATTTGTCTCATTTAAAATGTGAACGAAATCAATTCAGTAATAGTGTACGTTTTTCTTTTCAACCATTTTCCATTCTACCTATTTGTTGTTGTAACACAAGTTCCGGTTACTGGGACAAAACTCATCTGTCTATCCAACTTTGCCATGTCTCTGTTCTCTCTCAGTAAAACAAAATGAAATACTGTAAACTCCATAGTCCTTTCCCTTTTTTTATTTTTTTCCCCCGAAATTGTAGGATTGTTCATGAAAACAGTCACTGCACAGGACTCTGTAATGTGTGGTGAAGAGGGGGGGTCTCCGCTTGAGAATATACGTCCTCCATATTCGGATGAGGGACCCCTATCGGCGTCATTCTTTTCTCTTTTTGTCTTCTGTTGCAAAACCAAACACGGACAACCTCTTTTTCCAATTGAAGAGAGCCGGCTAAACTGGTGATTTCATGGGCGGAGGGCTTGGGACATTTTAAGAAATGATTTTCCAGCGCCCCTTTCACCCCAACTTCAATCGAGGTCCTCTTCTTTCGTTTCCTGCCCTGCGCAGCAATCTTGTCCAAATTGGTGGGGCTGCCAGTGTTTGAGTCTGTCTCCTCCAGCCACTTGTTTAGCAGTGGCTTAAGTTTGCACATGTTCTTGAAGCTGAGCTGCAGTGCCTCGAACCTGCAGATAGTGGTCTGAGAAAAGACGTTTCCGTACAGGGTGCCCAAGGCCAAGCCCACGTCCGCCTGTGTAAAGCCCAGTTTGATCCTTCGCTGTTTGAACTGCTTGGCGAACTGCTCCAGGTCGTCGGAGCTGGGCGCATCCTCGTCTGAGTGGTCCTGGTGGTGGCTGAACGCCTGCTGGGGGGACTCCATCTGGTTGTCATGGCTACCTGTATCGTCGTGGAGCGGGTCCCGCATGCTGTGGTGCAGAGAGGAGGGCTGGGGACTTAGCATGGCGTTGAGGTTCGTGTATCCCGGCTGCGAGTAAACTAGCGACTGGTGCCCGTTGGAGGCAGGCGACAGCGGGGACAAGTGGTGCGCGGTGGTCGGCGCCCACGACCCATGGTGGCTACTCTGCGTCTGCTGGTGCACCAGGTGAGATCTATGGTGGAAGCCACTGCTCAGGTCCTCTCGACTCGCCTGAACGCTGGCTTTGTTGTGCTCCTGTTGCCCGATATGGGTACCACTGGTCCAGTCGGTGTTGGAGGTGGGCAGCCACTGGTGGTGCGTCAGGCTCATCGGATGTCCCGTGTTGGTCGCCGCTAGCCCCTGCAAGTACTCGTGGTGCATCATTTTCTGCACCTCTCTGTAGGTCGTCCCCTGGTGCATCCTGTCCGAATCCGGATGCATGAGAGGGTTGGACGGTAAGGAGTTATTCCGCGGAATATACTGAGCTGTTGTAGCCATGGCTCCGACTTCGAAAACTGACGAGTACTTCGGAGGTCTGGACGCTTTAGAGCTAAAAACGCAACAGCCTGCTCTGGGAGGTCTCGGAGAAGAGCTAAGACACGCCTCCTCTTCGCTTGTATTGGCTCCTTATGGATTCAAGCCCACAAGAGGCATAGCCTACGTTGCAGAGCGCCTTTTACGCACATAACGAATAGGGCTCTGTTTCACATACACTATATAGAAACATGTTCATTCTTTATATTACATTTATATTTGAGTATATTGGTAACTTTACGGTTTCTGAATATGACCTAGGTTTCTGTTATCCTCTCTCGTGGGCTGCTTGTTTGCATGTCGCAGGCGCACAGAACTCGCAATTGGTCGCCCCTTTCTCATTTTTTTCCTCCATCCTCTCTCTCCAAGCCAGGGCGGAGAGGGTTGGAAAACAGTAGGAAATGATTGGGTTTCGTTGGGTTTGTTCGGGTTGTTTTGCAAATAACCACGTGGGGGAGTACGGGGATCTTTTTGATGGGGTGACAAAATCCCCCCTCCACCTTGATATCCTTTTAGTCAGTGATGACTAACTGGAGCGCTCCCTATTTAAGAAGATTAGTATTCTTATAGTGCGGTGTTCCAGAATTACAACCACCCACAAAAAGAGATGCATGTGAATAAGCACTGTGTGATGTAGATATTTCTATGAATATGGTGAGAATGTGTGACAAATCTCAATGCCTTTTTCCTTTGATAATAAAGGCTACCCTTTAATAATTTATCCCAGTTGTTTATGACATTTCCAATGTTAACCACTTAGATAAAAAGGTCCTGTATAGAACCATAAAGGGTTATAATTGCTCGCTTCGTATATGACACCTCTAAAGTTTCTATGTATAACCCTTTTGTATGGTGCTTTGATCAGAACACCAGGGGTTCTTCACTTTGGGTTCCATATAGGGCTCAATATTAAACCAATTTCGGTTCTGTATAGAACCTTAAGGGTGCCATATATGATGCAAGCATAGAACCCTTTTTGGCTCTATCTAGAACCTTTTCTTTCTAAGAGTGTATGATCTCCTCATCAACACACACACACACACACACACACACACACACACACACACACACACACACACACACACACACACACACACACACACACACACACACACACACACACACATACATACAAACGTACTTACACTTTTGAAATTGGATAGGGCTTTGGACAATTGTAACATACATCTGCTAATTTTTGTATTATGCTAAATGAATACTGGCATGGATAATAATGTGTTTAAGGATTCAAATTGTGGTTATAAGTGTAACTATACGTCGCTCTGATTAAGAACGTCTGCTAAATGACAAACATGTCAAAACTGTATAAGAGTACTATAAGAGTACCTTCTTAAAAAGTTATGGTTGTCAAATAAAATTATCTCCAAATATCACGTAAAATTTTACCACCCGTGAAAATGTGGACCTATATGCAAAGCTCATGAAAAGCCGAAGGTATTTTACAGCGTTTCTCTCGAAGCATTTTACTAAACAGCAACTTAGAGTGAAAATCCTATGTTTCTCCCTCCTGGCTTCGTCCACACTCCTCTCCGGGTTGATCTGATTATTTTTCCCTTCACGTTTTGTCCCAATAGCAAATTACCAATTCTATGAATTGCAAAGCAGCCTCGGAGACGCTGAGGGGTAGAGAGGGGGGAGATGCGAAGATTGAAAGGGATCTTTGCAAACACAATCACGTTCTTAAATGGAAATGCGGGGCTTTAAACAAATCTTACATCTCTCCCGTTCCAGTCGCCTAAAACTCCGCAATCAGGCGCATGTTCCACTCCTTCTAAAACTGAAGCTTTTTGGAAGCTTTTTCAGGCATCACTCTTTATTTTAATTATTTACCCGAATGCATTTTATCTCACGCGCGTGTTTATGTTGTCCTCGTCTCTCACATGACACTGCTCTCTGTTTGTAGGCTACAGTGGGACGCGCTGTAATATTTATTCATTTTGATCCCTGGACTAGAGCACGATTTAACGGTAAGTTTGCTCTCTTTTCTGCTACGTGTGTCCTTGCTTCACTCTGGCACGTCACGACACTGAGGAATATAGTGCGTGTGTGGATAAGATGTTCTTGGGGTCACAGGTGCTCGTCATCATCTCTTGAAAGGCGTGGTTTTGCCCGTCCAACCTTTATATATTTATTTTTTTATTGACTAATGGGAGACAATTCCCGAGAGTTGGCCAGGTGTAATTTAGAAATCATTAAAAAGTTACAGAGGAACTTCTGGATTTTTTTTCTCATAATGTACAAAATATTCAGTGAAATATTTTAGGATGAATTCAAATAGAAAGATGCAATATTAGTTGTTATCGAAGTGTCTGTTTTCATTAATAACATAATCATAGCAGTGTTATAGGCTACTGCTTAGTGACTGATTAAATGTCATATAAAACCATTATCCTTATTTCCTTATTATTTTGAATTCGATAATATACCAAATAACAGGTAGGCAATATAAACAAACCGAAAAGGCTTGTAAACACAACCTCTTCAAACTATTCAATATGCAAATAATCTACATATCAAAACGAGTTGTGTGTTGCTTTCATACATTCAGTAACCTAATACAACATTTCCACTTGAGTAAAATAGTTTAGATTCATCTGAATATCACTTGATCTGCCAAGGGCCTTTGCATGTTCATTTTTAAGATGTTAAGTCAGTGCCGAACATTTTGTAAGGACTTCTAAGATCCCTGAACCCTTGGAGACCACTCTGTCGAGTTGTGACTGTTGGCGGAGAGTCAGTTCCATGCCTCAGTTAATGAAGATGCGTTACCATTCAGTCATTCTCGTCTCTAAGTCTATAAAAAGTATTTTCTGCCGGGGAAGCGGTGCTGCCCGGGCAGCCACAGACATACAGACCAACTCTTGTGCTTTGCCAGGCAGCTCGAGGAGCTGTGGAAAAAAAGATCCAGATGCTCGCCCCTCTCTTTGTAAAGAATATGGCCTTGTGTGGAACTAGGTGAATTTTTGCTAAGATGCACGAGGTTGCTATGGAAAGAGCGTTGAAAGGGATGACACGCATCTTACTACTGATGAATGATACGCGGTACAGGAAAAGGCACAAAAAAAAAGAGGTCACGATATGATGAATTCATAAAAAAGGACAGTGGAACACACAATTATGTGGTTTCAGTAGCTGACTAGTGAGTATAAAGCATGGTGATGCGAGTTGAGAAGTCCCGGGTGACCCTGTCCCAAAATAATAGTCTCAATTTTCAACAGTCTGCCTTGAGTCACATTGAACCCTTTCTAAACATCCTTCCCGACCCCTTTTCTTGCACCGCTCTTTTTTTAATAGTCTGGTCACGTCCAAGTGCACTAGCCTATGCAGACATTTTAGTATTCATTGTGGTTAGCTAACTCTATGGTGAAGAAATGGACTTATGCTGTAGCCTATTTGGGCTATGAACATTTTGAAAAATAAGAGAGACAATCTATCTGCATACATTAGGATGAAAGTGCATGTGTATCCCTTATAGTATGGCTTGCGCTCCCTGCCAGTCACGTGTTAAAGCCTCACGTGGGACCTCCTCGACTTGAATACAATTATAACCTGGAAGCGCCTCAACCAACAGCCACCCGGTCCACTCTTAATTTAGCCTAACCATGTTCCTAGAAGGCAATTCCGAAAGATTAAACAACAAAAACATCAGTATTCAAATACCTGAAATTCACAGGCTTACCCCCAATACAACCATCTAACAGTATTTATAATATCATATCCTATTTGTACAATTATAGTATTCATAGTATTCAAGTAACAAAAAAAAAATGACTTGTGTAAAACGTTATTGACGAAACTCAAACGAGGACATTGAGGCCTAGTTCTGTTTTTAAATCAATTAAATAAAGTTGCAGGGATTGTCTTTTTAGTAGGCTAATACAACTCTTCAGGATAACAGTCACATATCAATGTGAATGCACTTTCAACAACTGTCACCCAGTGCCTCCTAGAATTACAGGCCTAGCCCACTGTAAGTTTGGATCTATTTCTAAAGGTCAAAGTGTATATATGTGTATTCCTCTATGCTTGCCTGTCCATGAGCTAAAAAAAAAGAAAAAAATGTTAAACAAATGTATTTTATATTCCTCCAAACAATTAAGCTGGTGCTTTCTGAAAACCATTTCACTAAAATACCTTTCTCAAACTCAGATGGAGGATGATGATTTTAAGTTCCTAAAATTAGGCACATTGTATGCTAAACATCTCCCTGCATAGTCCCAGAAAGCAAACTTTGATGTCAAACACACCTTTATTCCACTTCTAGAGGGTCATTCAATCGACCGTTACACCTGCCACCTCTAAATTTGGATTAAAAAAATTCTGAAAATACCTAATTATTCACAAACTTCCACAATTCAGATAAATTGTACTTTCCCCCACTTTCAGTCTTTCTTTTTTTGACAGACATGCGTAATAGGCACTAACTACACGATCGCAATAGCCCATTTGCCTAGTGCGTAAAGGACCAACGTCCTATGCTTTTCAGGTAACTTTTTTCCCTTTCCTTTTTGGCTAATGAACTCGGCGCTTCTGCCAGCATCCCCCTGAGAATGTGAGGAGAACGTATCTCTTGTGGTAAAAGGTGCGAGATTTCTCCCTATTTCTTATACTAATTAGACGGGGGTCTGAACACGATACGGGATGAATATTCATGAAAAGACACCGGCGCGCAATTAGTCGTGGAGAGAGTTCCTAACTTCAATCCCCGATCAGCACCGCGCGCAACAGAATGGGGTACCGCTCCCACTACACCGGGTGCGTCTGTGGTGCCCAGCCCACCACTCTTTGAACAGTCTATTTGTGTCCGTTCCTTTCCTGTCGTTCATGTTTTAAAGCTGCCAGCACCAAAATGTCCCGCTTGCCCACTTAATGCCACTTCCCAAAAGGGAATGACAAATAAAACACCACAACAACAACCTGGCGCCAGTATTAGAGTATTTACATTTTTAATAAAGCTATTTTGAGAAATTGTATTTTGTATACTTTTGGTGGTCAAAGTTTAGAATATAATTTCTCACTTGATGCCTAAAATGAAATCATTGTTTAATCTCATACTGCAACATTAGTAAAAGGTAACAGTAAAATCATCCCGTTACAATTATCAGATGGTCAGAGATAACCAGACATCCTTTCTTTGCACAAGTTCCCATGTGTCTTCGAATACACTCAATGAATTATAGGAACAAGGGAACACACGCCAACACCAATCGATAACACAATTAAAGCCAATATACAATTCACGATATCGGGACCACTTTTCACTTTACTTTCAGAGTTCCAAACCTTCCATCTAACTCCGTGACAGGCTTTAAAGCATCAGGCTTGGCATCCATCCCCTAATCCCCTTCTCAGCTCCTGTCTACCTCTCTGCTGGGGTGTTGGTGCCTGGGCTTCAACCATCAGACCTAACCTGTGTGGCTTCCTGTCCGTCCACAGAGGGACACAATCCTCTACTTTGAATTCAAGGTGATTCTTATCCCCCCCCACCCCCCCTGGACGTGTGTGCCTATGCCTCTTGGTTTGCCTCTCGCTTCCATAAAGACGTGTTTATGTATGTATGTATGTGCGGAGGGGAACATAGGGAGGTTTTAGAAGGTTGGTCGAGATAAGCAGTGAAATTTGTGGCTGTGTGAATATGGAAGGGGTCCCTGCTCTCTTAGAGACTGACTGATAGAGAGGTAAACAGCTTGTGGGCTGGAGGGGTGAGATGCATGTGCCTGAATACATTTTGGCAGCATCACCATCTCTTCATCTTCTCTGCTCTCTCACTGTCTCCCTCTCTCTTTTCTCTGCTCTCTCTCCACCTGCGAAGGTCTATCGAATTATAGTCCTTTCGTGAAATATGGTTGTGTTGTGCTTTGGATTGGAAAGGGGGTTCCATTGTTATCAATATGCTGAGTACAGTAGTGTTTTGTTGTTCTTTCGACTAGTTTTGCCCAACTTTATGTGCTGATGTTGCTTAATCATACGTTGTGGTGCTAAATGAAAGGCCTAGTTGGTCACTTATTTTGTTTCAGCTCAGATCAGCATCTTTATACACCGTTCTTAATTTCCTACCATCATCATCATCATCATCATCATCGTCGTCGTCGTCGTCATCATCGTCTTCTTCTTGTTACTTCCTTATTCATCTCTTTTCTTCCTTTCCTTCCCTTCCCTCCCCTCCCCTTCTCCCCTTTCCTCCTCTACCTCTCGTCTCCTTTGTTGAAATGATCAGGAGAATTGATAATATGATCATCACAGAGCCGGTGTTGACTTTCTCTCCTCTCCTCTCCTCTTCTCACCTGACAGGGGCCTGAAGACAACACAGCCTCATGCAGGCTCAGCAACACGCAGGATACCACCCCAACAGGACACACCATGCCACCCGGCAGGCGGAGTTGTCATGCACTACACGTGTGTGTGTGTAAGCCACAGGAGGTTGGTGGCACCTTAATTGGGGAGGACGGGCTCGTGGTAAGAGCTGGAGTGGAATCATGTGTTTGATGCCATTCCATTCGTTCCGTTCCAGCCATTATTATGAGCCGTTCTCCCCTTAGTAGCCTCCACTGGCACAAGCATGTAGCCCCCCCCCCCCCCCCCACCCGTCAAATGTCCATCCGTCCTGCTTCTCCCCCTCAGCCCACCCATCCTTCCTCTCTACCTATCCACCTTTCATCCTCTGTTTCTTTTCTTCACACTGGACCGGAATGTGAACGAGTAATGTTGGCCTCGCAGAGAGAGAGTGCGTCCACTATAACTGATGTCAAATAATAGATAGATTCACTTCTGCAGGTTGAAAGTTGTACTTTATGACAAATGACATCAATTAAAGGGATAGTTTTCTGTGTTGTTTACTCCAATCAACCTGGAAAACTATCCCTTTAAATATTTACATACTATAGATTTTTACAAGAGGACACATGGATTATCTTGAGTACACAACGTAAAATATATTTGTCTATATTAGGAGGATTGTGTCTCTGTTGAAATTGAGAGGACGTCTGGTTTGGGTACCACAAAACATGAATTTGAAAAACCTGTCAGTTTAGAAGAGGTTAGCAACAGGTGAGGAAAACGTTTCGAAAAAACCAAAGCTGTAAAAGTTATGTGACTGAGATGTGACCGAACTATTTTCCGTTTGACTGTTGCATCGTTTTTTTGTTGTCGGTAACATCAATTGATACTATTCACTAAGGAAGAAAACAAGTTGAATATTATGATAGTGTACACAGCTACTTCGATATCAGGCAGGGATACTCGATATTGCGTACATGAGAGAGACCATAGAATTAGAATGACCTGCCGTTATTTTTATTTTGGCTTATTAGTTATTCTCTTTCTATAATCCTGTCATCAGATTGGTCCTCGTGTACCATTATAGAGGGATATTATGTAAGCTGGATGTCTTTGCACTAGATTCCTTTGAGTGCCATGTCAGTAAATGTTCAGTAGTGGATTTAAAATGTTAAGACAAGACAGATAGGCATACTATCTTGATCACATTTTGTTTTTACTTTACCTTTACCTTTAAACCCATTAAGAAAGTTAAGGCAGACTTCTTACAATACATAATTCCTAGCAGCTGAGAGAGAAAGAGACAGAGAGAGAGAGAGAGAGAGAGAGAGAGAGAGATAGAGAAAGACCTTATTTGATCCAGCAGGCTTTTCACTGGGGCATAGACTGATCAGTCCTGTCCCTCTGGTTACTCTCCTAGTTCTGGCACAATAACAGACAGCTCCAGCCTCACACACACACACACACACACACACACACACACACACACACACACACACACACACACACACACACACACACACACACACACACACACACACACACACACACACACACACACACACACACACACACACACACACACACACACACACACACACACACACACATTACTGCACACTCACCAGATAACTTAGCTGCAGTCAGAGACCCACTGAAAAGTTATTAATGAGCTGTTTAATTTGAATTAGATAGTAATTCATGTTAATGCCTGCTTAATGGAGCCAAATAATTCCCCTCGGTCACTTGGGGTCTTTATGCTTCGTTTACCGGCCCCCGCAGTTATTCTCCCTTTTGCTTTTATATTAGATTTCAAGTCATTCTAGAGAATGGGATTATACAATGAATATGGGAAACATATGGATCAATCGAAGCGTGTGTGTGTGAGCACATTCATTTGTGTAAGTGTGTGTGTGCCTACTTGCGTATGCTAGCGTGTTGGTGTGTGTGTGTGTGTGCATATTCATTTGTGTGTATGTGTGTGCATCCATTTGTGTGTGGGAGCTAGTAGGTGGCTCTCATTTCTAAATGCACCACCCACTACAGTAAATGAATTAAGTCCAGAAAAACAAAAGGTCAAGCTGAGTATTGAGCGCACACTGGGGTCGAAACCTCTCAGGTGGAAGTGCAGCCTGCAGTACATCTCCATACACCGACAAAATAGTACCGGGGTCGCGACCTGAGCATGAGGGTATGTTAAAATGTGCAAACCTTGAGTCGTGTGCTCTGGCTGTTGTAGATGGTGTGTTTTCAACACACCTAGAGGGTTAAAACTATGTTAATATAGGAATGAGGGTAGGAGTGACCAAACAGTTATGCCCTTACCAAACAAGGGGTCATGGCTAAGGCACTGACCAGCCATGCTGTCTCTCTGCTGTCTGGCCTGTGTGCGTGCCGGGTCTGCGCCGGGACCGCATCAAGGCACTAAGCCACCCGGCTGAATTGAGTTAGTGGCTACAGGCGGCTTTTAATTGTTGATTGACCAGTCTGAGTGCTGCCTGTGCCGGGGTCACTTAAGATAGCACAGGGGGAGGTCCCTAGGCCCCAGCTGCAATTTCAGCCCCACACGACCCAGAGAGAGGGAGGAGGGTGGAACAAGATGTAAGGACTGACGGAGGGAAGAAGGAAGGAGGAGAGGAGAGTTTAGAGAGGTTATGGACTGTTTCTTTACTTGTTTGTTTGATCAAGAAATGGTTTAATTAAGGGGTTATTACACATATATAATACACATGGGCTGATGGGTCCCACATAGAAGCACATCAGTTATTGAAGCTCAGGTCCAAGCTCAAGTATGTTGAGCCCAACCCGTACAACAAATCCATATTCTTTGATCCGTTTGACAATTACAAATTTGACTTTTTGTATTCGTTCCATTTTTCCCAGCTCACTCTACCTCTCCTTCATTCTCTCCCTCTTCTCCTCCCTCTCCTCTCCTCCCTTCCTTTAATTTCGGCACAGGGGCACCAAAGCCCACTCTTTGCTGTTTAAGCGGGGGTGCGTTCCCTCGCCCCTTTCGCCCCTCTCCCTCACAGCAGGTGCGCGTCCTTCCCTAACATTTGTTATCTCTAATCCTGCAGGTTCCGAGCACAAAAAGAGCGTAGTAAAGTCTCTCACCACCCTAATCCCTCCATCCCTCAACTCCTTTTTTGATGGCGTTTTTTTTCCTCTACATTTTTTTACCACACAGTTTTATCTATCTGGGAGCCCCTTGGAAATTCAGAATCGCGGGGGCTTCGACTGTTTAGCTCCCCGGTCCCGACTTTCCCTTTTTGCCCCCTCTACCCGTATCATTTACAGTCATTTTCTGGCAATTAAAAGGGAGCGCTGCTGCAGGTTTTTGGCCCGCAGTGCTATGCTACATCACTGATGAATAATTCTTCAGCCTGCAAACTGGAAAGCTAGCCTTTCTTTCATGTGGGGCTTTGTTGATTTACCATTAAAACTTGCTCTGCGGTGGGCTTTGCCGTGGAGGGCTGCTCTGTGGTTTGGTTTGTGATGGAGGGGGAGACACTAAACATGAAGTGTACATATGCTTGGTGTCAGTTTTCTAAAGTCTAAATTTGGTAGCGTGTTGACTCGTTTTATATTTCTGTGCATCTTGAAGGTTTGAATTAATATATACTGGTCATTCTTTTATCAGACAAATTGTGCTCAGACTTTATAGTATTCATTCATTTGAATTCACCTTCATTCGTTCATTGATTCATATAGCTATTACTGCTTTATTATCGTGGTTACTTATGGGTGATTTGACATCACACACAGGGACAGATCTATCCCATAGTCACACGCACACAAACACGCATGTATGGACACACACACTGCCCCCCCCCCCCACACACACACAGCTTCCCCCTGTCTCCATTGTCTTTATACCCATCATCTCTTACAGGCTGATATACGTAGGTCCATACACAGAGATACACACACAAACAAACATAAAACAAACACACACATCTCACCCTCACACCATCATACCACGGACACACATGGACACACATTGAAGACATAATGGTGATAATGGTGGCCGAAGGCATTCTCAGCAGGGTCTCTCTCTCTCTCTCTCTCTCTCTCTCTGAGTAGTGCACCGATCAGCTGATGACACACACACACACACACACACACACACACACACACACACACACACACTGCCAGGGGACATTACAGACTGACACTTCAAAATAAGTGTTTATTGTGTGTGTGTGTGTGTGTGCGTGTGTGTGTGTGTGTGTGTGTGTGTGTGTGTGTGTGTGTGTGTGTGTCAATGTGTGCCGCTAAACACTCACAGAAAATGCATCCAAAGGCTCTTCACTATGCAGTTTGAATTATATAGCCTAATGCTGCTTCATTGAATTCCATTAATGAACTACTCATTTGAATTGACAATGTGTTACAGTAATATCATGTATTGTAATGCATTATTTAAATCTGTGTAATGACTATGCAAAGCATCCAAATAAAGAAATATTTAAATATAATCTATTTTAACCCGTCACACTATAATTTTTAATTAGTTACATTTCTTGTATTTATCAAAATGTTCAAAGGGATGTTCAAACCAAAGATGGCATTTCATATAGTATGCTCTCTCTCTCTCTCTCTCTCTCTCTCTCTCTCTCTCTCTCTCTCTCTCTCTCTCTCAAACTCACACGCACGCACACACATTGTACAATACAGTCTGGTGGTGGGTTTTATCCAGCTGCCTAAGAGCAGGAGGAACAGGAGGGAGAAGGGAAGGGGGATGGGGCGGTTAGGGGGGGTTCCAAGGTAAATCCTTAATCCGAGAATCCTAACGGTGCGCCCATCTCAGAGACCCGAGGGTGCCCGTGTTTGAGTGACAGCTCTCCTTTCAGTATCGCTGTGGGATGGGGGAGGGATTAAAGCTGTCTCCCCCTGAAGGGCCATTGTGGCTCAGCGTCTCCCAGCTGCTTCTGCACCCCTCCACAGATTTCTCTCTCTGGGACGACTGGGAGACAGGGAAAGGAGGAGTGAGTGTGTGTGTGTCGGGGGTGGAGGGTGGTGGAGGTGGGGGGGGTACGGGCAGAACTGACCCCCTTCTTTATTTCATGTTTTTTTTCTACAATATTTGTTGTGTGGGTGTGTGTGTGTGTGTTTGAGCTTTTGTTTGTGCATGTGTGCGTGTGTGTCATTTCATGTGTGTCTGGACAATTTGGATAATATTTTATTGCATAGGAACATCACACAGAGAGAGAGAAATAACCTCAACACTCAAAGTCATTTCTGCTGTCCCATCATCTGTTGGTCTTATAAGGACAATTTTATGTAATCTAAGGTGAAACATAATGCTGTACGGATTACCATATAGACTTGCAGTTTTACATTGCACCTGGAAAGAAATGCCAGGGGTGCGAGGCCTGTGAGGAGACTTACATGTTTTGCATACTTTTCAGGGAAGGAACATTACAAGATTTCATCAGATTTGTGATCATGGCTGTTGTATGGGGTGAACATCACACATGTTCTCGCACAGTACACACACGCACACACACGCGCGCGCACGCACGCACGCACGCACGCACGCACGCACACACACACACACACACACAGAGTCGTCACCCTCCCCCAACTCTGCTCTCTGCTCCCCCCTACCACATCACGTGTACCTGGTGTTTATACAAGATGCAGATGCTTATACAAGATACAGTTTGATCAACAAGCTATGGGATCGGTGACACAGCAATAAAAACCCAGGTGTGCTCTCCAGTGAGATGCCTCCAGCCCCACACGCTCCCAGGTAAGGCCTAGGAGGCCTACAGGCTCCCGGTCACATTCCTCTGCTCGCTCTCATCCTCCAAACTCTCTAACCTCCTCAGCTCGTGATTAATAGTACTCGTTTGACTGGTTTGAGTTCTCCTTCAAACAGAGCAAAGTCTTATACTAACGGAGCTTCAGCGCTTTGAACTGGATCCATGTTCCCACAGCTACTTTCTGTCACATTTGCCCCCGATTTCATGATTCATCAGCATTTTGATCATATTTATTTTGTGATATTGAACCAAAAAACATGACTTAAGGTGTACAGGAAATGTTCTTTGTCGTTTTCAAGTCGAATAATAAAGAAAACAAAGAAGCAAAAAATGATTGGTCTCCAATATTGCCTAAATGTACCCAGTCAGTTAGCAGGTTTGAGCAAGGCACAGAATCGCTAATCTTCGTCACATAATGAGGAGTTATTTGAGATGCTAGGTGATTTGGAGATCAGTGATTCCCATACTTTCTGACTGCAATTTAGGGTTTGATTCAATCAGATCTGCTTTAGCCGACATCCACATAGTGGTTGTTTTGTCGGAGGTGGAACTGCGTTAGAGCTGCCAAATCCACAAGCGGCTCCCGGCATTACACCTAAAGCGGACACTGCGAGTGGCTGCACGGAGTCACACGAAGAGAAATCCCATGAGGCCTTGTTAACATGTTCCCAACACTGGACTGTGAGATGTAATCTATACCTCGATCAGGCGGATAGAAATGAATGATGTTACACTTTAGCGTCATTATTTTTTATATAGCCTACACTTTCTTGTTCTGAACTTCTAACACCAGTGGGACGGGTGTGACTTCGTGACAATGATTACAAGAGCAGCTGCTTACCGATTTGACAAGTCCAACGCAGTTACACCTCCGACACTGCCCAAACATCAGCTATGCGGGTGTCGGCTATCAGCGCGTTAATGCTTGATCTGATTGAATCTAGGCTTAAGTCAGCCTCAAACACTCACAGCGTGTGGTGTGTGTGGCCTGTGTGACCCCTGTGTTTGCGCATCGAGTTTCTCTTGCCTCCAAGCAGGGTGGTGGTTGCAGGTTGCTGGGAGGAGCAGGGAGAGTGGCATGGTAGGCTGGGCTGGCATAGCTGGCCTGGCATAGCTGCAGTGTGACAAGAAGCAGAATCTCTGCCATGATAGCAGGATGCCAGAGGCCTCGTAGTGTCCTGTTGAGACCCTCCAAGGCAATTATACAGCAGCAGTCATTTGCTACCTAGAAATATAATATTTAGAATGGTCATGTCCGCCATATTGAAAGGCCTTGATTGTTCTAGTCATTCTAATTGTATGGTCTTCTAGCCCTGCACAGCCAGGCAATGCAGAAGCCTCGTGGAAATTTTGACTTAAACAATGTTTATCATCCAGAGCAGAGTTTATATCGGTGCTAAACCATGTTTGGCGGTGCAGATCAACAGATATTACATTCAAGCATATATGTACACAAATGTATATGTTCACAGAGACACACACACAACACACACGTAGGACTAGACGTATTGCCTTTGTAATCCTTCAACATGAGAGTAAGTCCTTGGGAGAAGAGCCATGGACTATAATGTGTGTGTGTGAGGGGTGCACTGTTTGCCCCCCTCCTCTCCCTCCCTGTCCCCATCACCCAAATGGAGAGGAGTGGAGGAGTGGAAAGCTCTCTCCCTCTCTTCTTCTCTCTGTCTGATGAAAGAAGCTCTGTGATCGCTTCGACAACAAAGAGCCAGGCCGCCATGTTTGGAGGAGCTTCCCCTTTCTTCTCTCCTTCCTCCTCCTCCGTCTCCTCTTCTTACCCCCTCTGATCTATCTCCCTCTCTTCTCCCGCCTCCTCCTCTCCCCACTCTCCTCCATCTCTATCTCTCCCTGCCTGATGCCACTCACTGGCAGCGCGGCAGCTCCCATTCTTCGTGAGGGCCCTGCGATACAATCAGGGGACGGAATTAAAAATCAGAAAGTGTCCTTGTCGGGAGGCACCCGGGATGGCACACTTTGATGTCTCCACGGAAATTTGAAATTCATATGTTGTCACACTTCATTTTATTCCTCTCCTCCCGCTAGTTCTTTCTCTCGCCGCGTTCTTTCCACTGCCGTCATGTACTATTCAGTCTGAACCGGGAGGAGGAAGGCATTGTAAAAGTGTTTCGAAGTTCGAACCACTTCTCTTTCTTTTATATTTCATGTTTTTACATGATGAGATGGGAGGGGAGACATAATGAATCATTTAATTTCCTTTTGATTGGAGGTAGATTGGGGGTCCTGGGGGTGGGGGGCGCGTGGGTTAGGCAGGAGATGACAGGGGATGAGGATGGGGGGTGTAAGAGACTTTGATGGCACTTCAGAACCCTGCGCCAAGTCTAAGCGCTCTGAAAGGGAAAGTGACTGCCACACACACGCACACGTGCAGAAAGCAGTGAATCGGAAGGTGGGCAGGGAACTGGGCGCACACGCTCAAAGCCATGCGCGCACACACACACACACACACACACACACACACACACACACACACACACACACACACACACACACACACACACACACACACACACACACACACACACACACACACACACACACACACATCCTACTATAAACACCAGCCTGCATTGCATGAGAAAACAAATAAATTGTCACTCCGCACAAACAGGGTCTACTACTTCAAAATGGCTGACGTTAAAAGGGAACAGGGAACACAACAAGAAGTGCTAACATTACCCCGCGATGTGAACTCTTGTGTCTGAACAACACAACGCTCATTTTAGCTGATCTGAAGGAATTCCGTTCCTTCTTTCGAGAAGTGAGGGAGCATAATTAGGCTTGAATCAAGGCAATTAATAATCGGCTTGTGTGTCTGAGCTGAGGAGACCAAAGAGCTGATGGGTTTAGATGTGCTGTCTAGTGTTTCTGCCTGGAACTCGAGGAAAATCAAGGGGCATAACATTAAGCCTTGATGGCCTCCAAAGACAGTAACAAATGGGCATGGGGATGGGGTGTAGTGGGGTGGGGATTTGTGACTGGGTTGGGGGGATGGAGGGGTAGAGGGACTTGGTGGGCGTTGGTCCCCCTTGTCCTGAGTACCCCTGCTCCATCATTAATCTCTCCCCCTCTCTCTCCCTTTCTCTTTCTCCCTCTCTCTTTCCCTCTCTCTTCCTCTCTCTCTCTTTCCCTCTCTCTCTTCCTCTCTCTCTCTTTCCCTCTCTCTTCCTCTCTCTCTCTTTCCCTCTCTCTCTCTTTCCCTCTCTCTTCCTCTCTCTCTCTTCCTCTCTCTCTCTTTCCCTCTCTCTCTTCCTCTCTCTCTCTTGCCCTCTCTCTTCCTCTCTCTCTCTTTCCCTCTCTCTTCTTCTCTCTCTCTTTCCCTCTCTCTCTTCCTCTCTCTCTCTTTCCCTCTCTCTTCCTCTCTCTCTCTTCCTCTCTCTCTCTTTCCCTCTCTCTCTTTCCCTCTCTCTTCCTCTCTCTCTCTTTCCCTGTCTCTTCCTCTCTCTCTCTTTCCCTCTCTCTCTTCCTCTCTCTCTCTTTCCTCTCTCTCTTCCTCTCTCTCTCTTTCCCTCTCTCTTCCTCTCTCTCTCTTTCCCTCTCTCTTCCTCTCTCTCTCTTTCCCTCTCTTCCTCTCTCTCTCTTTCCCTCTCTCTTCCTCTCTCTCTCTTTCCCTCTCTCTTTCCCTCTCTCTTCCTCTCTCTCTCTTTCCCTCTCTCTCTTCCTCTCTCTCTCTTTCCCTCTCTCTTCCTCTCTCTCTCTTTCCCTCTCTCTCTTCCTCTCTCTCTCTTTCCCTCTCTCTTCCTCTCTCTCTCTTTCCCTCTCTCTCTTCATCTCTCTCTCTTTCCCTCTCTCTCTTCCTCTCTCTCTCTTTCCCTCTCTCTTCCCCTCTCTCTCTTCCTCTCTCTCTCTTTCCCTCTCTCTTCCTCTCTCTCTCTTTCCCTCTCTCTCTTCCTCTCTCTCTCTTTCCCTCTCTCTTCCTCTCTCTCTCTTTCCCTCTCTCTTCCTCTCTCTCTCTTTCCCTCTCTCTTCCTCTCTCTCTCTTTCCCTCTCTCTTCCTCTCTCTCTCTTTCCCTCTCTCTCTTCCTCTCTTTCCCTCTCTCTTCCTCTCTCTCTCTTTCCCTCTCTCTTCCTCTCTCTCTCTTTCCCTCTCTCTTCCTCTCTCTCTCTTTCCCTCTCTCTCTTCCTCTCTCTCTCTTTCCCTCTCTCTTCCTCTCTCTCTCTTTCCCTCTCTCTTCCTCTCTCTCTCTTTCCCTCTCTCTCTTCCTCTCTCTCTTTCCCTCTCTCTTCCTCTCTCTCTCTTTGTGACAAATGGGTTTTAATAAAACTTGACAGAGCGATGAAATGAAAAGTGCATCCCATGGCCTGCTATAGCTCCAGCCCTCTCATTGACATATTTAAAACAGTATTTCAGTGCACAGCCACTGTCTTACATCATCGGGCATCAGTAATATTATTGTAATCCACCTCCTCCTCATCATCATTGACGGGGCTTGTTGTTATGGTTGATGTCGAAACCAACATTGCAATTAGCATGCAGCAACAACACAGCTTTACAGCGCCTACATCACCATCGTCCTTGTGCCGATGCCGATCCCAATAAAATCAGCTCCCGTCGACCCTATTAGCGGATATTACGCCCATTTCCCCTGTTACCTCATTACGCTTTAGAGGATCATGAAAAAAGGGGGTCGTACTGGAAAGTAAACGAGCTGCCTGTATGCGCGTCTTTGCCGAGGGAAAGCACCCATAAGGAGTAACCGACAGAGAGTACTTACCCACGCCTCCCGACCTCTCGCTCTGCGTTAGAAAGCGTTGTTTTGGTGGATTATGGGGGAGTAGGACTTAATCCCCCTTCCTAATTTCCTAATTTCGAATCCCTCCTGATTCCTGCAGGATGTATGGGGTGGGTGGGGGGGGGGCTTCCCCAAACTCCTCTTGGGTAGTGGTGGGGCTATGATACAATTGGCGGGACATGGCACTATTGACAGGGTAAAAGGTAACAGCTGACAACAGGCCGGTGAGTTGTCATATTCACCTGAAAAGCCTCAGGGAACGTTCTCAAACCAGCCCAGTGGTGCCTTAATGTACCGTACGCTTCCTGAACGCTTAAAATGTGATTATTTGACGTAAAATCGAAGACTCATTCGTGTTTCAAATTCGTTACTGTAAAGCTGAAGGGTTCAAATGAACACGATTAATAAAAGTAGGTGTTGAGAGTCACAAGCTACAACAGCGTTTCTTAATCCTGTTCCTGGGGATCAAAGAGGTACACATTTTTGTTTTTTACACCAGAACAACACACCGGATTCAACTAATCAACTCATAATCAAACCTTTGTTTAGTGGAATCAGGTGTGTCGTTCTTGGGCAACATCTAAAAAGGTTACTCCTTTGGGTCCCCAGGACCAGAATTAAGAAAATCTTGCCTACAACATACTGATCGATATTCAGACCACACTACAAAAATATCATGTCGTATCTCTACCGTATAAATATTTGCCATGCACAACACCAAAGTACCAGAGCTGTGGATAATTTCTGATTTTCAAAACATGTTGTTGCAGGCTTGGTACTGTAAATTTGGTGGAGGGAATGGGATGACTAGTTGTGAGCTGATCCCTATAATCTGGTAGGAATACATGATGGGATCCCCCAGGCAGGATGCAGGGACACCTAGGGTTTTAAGGAAATGGAATTAGGAAGAAGACGTTAAACTTCGCTGTGGGCAGTCAAACATGAACCCCAAACCTAGCAGACTACATTTGACTTCCCGAAGCCAATAACAGTGTAGCCTAACCAGAAAGGGTCTCCACACTGAATGGTGAATCCTAACCTCCACTTAAGTCAAATGTTCACATAGCCACGCATTAATGCCAATGGGAGACTAAGTGAAATATCAACTTATATGGAAGTTAGCATTTGTTCCTAACATCGTAATACATGAAACAAAGGAGATGGAACCTGACGAGTGAGACAATGGAGGGTTGCATCTGTTAGGTCGTGTTCACCTAACAGATGCATCGACTTGTGCTGGTTGGCGAGGGTGAGTAAAGGTAGAAGGAGAAAGAGCGAGAGAGAGAGAGGGTGAGATAGAGGAGTGAGAGAGAGGGAGGGTTGTTGAGGGAGTTAGTTAGAAGTCGTCGAGCCCATTGACGGAGTAACCTTGGGTGGCTTCCAGCGCCTGCCCAGTGAGTGAGCGACGGGGGCTTGGCGAGGGGCCAAGCAGAGCCTTTTGTGCTGGCTGACGCCACATTCCAATCAGCCATGGATATGTAGGACTGCGTCCCAAATGGCACCCTATTCCCTATGTAGTACACTAGTTTTGGTCAAAAGTAGTGCACTATACAGGGTCTAGGGTGCCATCGGATTTCACGCCTATACTCTGCGCTGTAATTGAAAGGTTGCCTTGTGAGCCATCTGCAGGAGAAGGGTGAAGCCCTCTACCCCCTCTATGTTCCACTACAGCCGGCGTGGTTGAACACCCAGGAGGAAGCCAGACCCGCTTATGCTGATGATACATTAGACCACCCTAAGGAACAACAGTCACTGATACAGAAGCCATATAACGGTTGACTCAACTAAACGCAGCTATTTTAGTATAAATATAATAATTTGGGATGGATTCTGCGAAACTGGCGATTGCAATGTTTATGAGATTTTGGTCTTCCTAACACTTTATTTCTAATTCGCACCAGGTTGTTTAGATGGAAACTGGTTCATGTAAAAGATCAACAATTAATTCACGTGATTTAGACTCGTCTTTCTGATATTATGCAACATGAAATAATACAAGCAATGGGTTGAACCCACATGCCTCCCTAAAGTAATCTAACAATTTCAATCTATCAAGTGACTATTGACGACTTCACATAGTGTCACAACATTACACGTTGACTTTGTCAACCGCTAATCATTTTGTATTATTTGCAAATACAGTACATACGAATCTATGGGGACTTGACTCTTTTGTCTTGTGGCATTCTTTATTCTGGTGTGCCTCAACAAACCTATCGCCAATAATTCCTTGCAGCTGAAATGGTCCGGCACTTGATAAAAGGAGCTCAATACTCCGTGCCAACGACCTCGTAAGAGAAACGGCTTTGATGAGAGGCATCGTCTGGAGAGAAGAGCACGACCAGTTAGTATCATACATGTATGTGCAATCAGCACTGTGCTCGTTTCCTACAGAACGTATCTCGCTGGAATACACCTGATGTGGTGTGTTAAGGAATGTGGAGTATTTCAGGTAGACTGAAGGAAAGACAAATATTACAACGTGTGTGACACCTGAACACACAATGGGGCTACATACAGTATGCTCATCTAGCGATTAGTGTTCAAACATTGTTTGTGAAAACAGTTTAAATTGGTCAATGAAGCTGCCATAGGGCAATATATTTAAACAGTTATGTTCCCTTGGGCTTAAGTCAACTGATGGGAAAATGCCAATGAGTCTTACATTTTCTTTATTGATCAAATCAAGTCATCTCAATAAAGAGGCCCGGGCTAATCTTAATTCAGTTTTCAAATGGCTCTTAAAGGGGAGAGAGAGACTGTTTCATCTTTGACATCCATCACTTGAATATATAACATCTTCAGAGTAAAGAAACACAGTCCAGCGATGCGTTTATTCATGACCCACATCATAAGTGTTGTGGTTGTAACAGTGGAGGTTTGGGGCTGATAATGTTTGCATTACATTGAACATGGTGAGGAGCATGTTAAATGTGTGGGCAGGCTTCCAGCTGGCCCTGTGGTTGTCTAGGGGACTTGTTTGGTGTTGCTTGCCAGCTGGCACCAGAATGCACCACCACGGCACCGTGTTCGTTCATTGACTTGCGTCTTCGAAACTTGAGGGAACCCTGGTAAACGCTAGAACGTGCCTCATCGCAGATGGTTTGACAAAGGAAGCAATACTTTCCCCCCCACTTTTATTTTCAAGGACTTATCTGAACCGTATGGAATTGAGAATTCCTATAATGCTATGCAAATGTTTATCCCCTAAAATATCATGACATATTGGTAAGTGAGCAATATGGAAAACATTAGGACCGACAGTAAAATGTTAACAACATTAGGACATGTATGCCGTGGCCCAGAGGGGCAGGTATTCTCATTATTTTTAACCCAGAGAATGGAAGGGAATTCCCAGTAAGTTGACACATTGGATGTCCCTGTCCAAGGTCCTGATAGCTCCAATCTTAACGCTGGTATTCCGGCCTGCTCCCAATACGAGACCACTTGGAACGCCGTTAGACTAGGGAATGGACAGTCTCCTTAATGCAGAATCATCTGTTCCATTGGTTTCCAACAGTGATATGTCTAAACGCCGAATTCATACTCAGTTGACACTTTATCATGCTTCCAAGAGTTGATACAGGACTTATGTAGAACATAGCCTATTATATTGTCTACTGCCAAGTGGATATCCTTTTATCAACAATGGAAGTCTAAGTGCTTGTTATGTAAACATGTGGATAGCCTCCATCCTCTCCAACGAACTGTGCTAGTTGAAAGAATCCACAGGCAAGAATCCACATATGTGTTAATTGCACCAAAAAACCTTCACCAATATAATTCCCCAGAGTGAATAGACTATATATACCACAGATAGAAAATCCCTGCATGTCATACAAATGAATAAAACTGAGTTGTATACAGCATACCCCTAGATATTTGACTTGGGTCCATATGCTCCGAGGGATCAGATACTAGATATGCCTTAATAACAACAGAGATAAACAACACTTCTTCCTGCCTGGTCTCTCTGAGGAACTCCCAGCTCAATCAATTAATTACCTCGTTTCTGAGTTCTACTTCAGGCGGTCTGTAATTCCCTTTAAATATTAATCTAGTTTAGTCATGGGCCTGATGGTGAGGGGGCCTGATATTGTTCTGTGGATTTGTGGGCAGTCTTTTGGTTGGGCTGTTTTGGAAGGAACCTGAGCTGCTGGAGAGGGCTGAAACCTCCAGGAATAACTAACTAGATCGCTGGCATAAAACATAGCCTATTGCTAACCAGCATAAAGCCTATTGCCATGCTATTCCTAACTAGCTAGCAAGATGGCACGTAGGCAGAGGAAATGCCATGGAAACATCTTTTGTGTTGTGCGCACAATGCGAGAGGAAACCTTCCCCAGCCTCTGTCGCTTCTGCTCTTTTGAAGCTCTCTTTCTCTCCTAGAGTGAGGTCGGACACTGGTTCACATTGCAGGTTGGTACAGCAGCTAGATCACGGGCTCTGTGTGTGTGGCTAATGCAATGCTGAGTGGGAGAGTGTATCCAGTGGACCTTGTTCAAAGAATACCAGACCATCAGTATCCTCAATAAATCCTCTATCAAGATTAGAAAAATGTAGTTGAACTTTACTTCTTTGAGATGTAGTTTTTTGTAAAAAAAATAAAAAAACACGAAAAAAAGTTTTGCATGCCAGGTCGAGTTGGAGGCATTGTGTTTGGTTGGAAAAAATGTTTACGGTAGCTTTACAATTTGCTGTGTGTTTGCTTGTGTGCATGTGTGTTTGCTTGTCTGTCTGTCTGTCTGTCTGTCTGTCTGTCTGTCTGTCTGTCTGTCTGTCTGTCTGTGTTTGTCTGTCTGTGTTTGTCTGTCTCTGTCTGTCTGCGTGCGTGCGTGCGTGCGTTCATGAATACACTAACCTGATTAGAGCGTCATGACTAAATATTTGATGTAAAATGTTCATCCAGGTTCTAGATGAAGATGTGCTTCCCTTCATCAGCACTACATGCTAAATCTGACCGCCAACGGGTAAACAAACTGGAACAGAAAACAGAGAGGAGGCTAAGTCTCTCTTGAACCCCAAACCTGTAGAGGACACCATTCCACCATCCATCTTCAAAGAGAAAAGGGAGGGATCCACTTAGGCTGGCGTTAATAATGAACTCAATAGATGTGTTTATTACTCACATCACATCCATAGCCAGGTGAGTTGACTCTCTCCTGGAACGAATGCTTGAGGGATCCAGAGAGGGGAAGATAGTGGAAGATGTTCCTACCCCTGTTCCATATCTGATTCTCTATCTGTGTTTCTAGCCCTAAGCACAGGAAACCAGTAAAAACCCAGTGTTGGCCTCTGTCCACCTTACTTGCAAAATATCCCCCATCAGCATATTTCGCAGAGTTCCAGTGGGCCAATGTAAGAGGGGGAGAAGGAGGGGAATGAGTAGAAGGGGGAGGCAGATGAGAGGGGGGTGAATGAGGAGAGAGGGGAAGCTGAGGAGAAGAGGGGAGACAGACTCAGGATTCTCCCCTCCTTCTCCCTAAAGCCAGACATCTCTCAAAGTTCTGAATTACTCTGTGAGTGAGATGTTGAGTGTTTGTCAGTAAATACACTATACTGTATGAGTGCGTATTGGATTGTGGAAAAATTGACTGCAGTCTGCCAATGCTAAATCATACTCCCCACTCTCCACATCCATAGGATCAAAAACCGTATATCTATCTACATGTTGAGATCAAAGATCCTTTTAAACTTGACCCTACATTAAGAACCCAACCCTTTATGAGGGCTTATGTGTGGTTCAAAAGTTCATTAACACTTGAAGTGAGAGAGAAGGGTCACCAGGCCTCAATAAAGTACATAGCCACGGGATGCCTGTTATTATTTTCCTGTGTAACAGAAATCAACATAACACCAGAGTGTTGCAGTTATTAGTGATCTTGATCTAAGTTCATGCTCCTTTTGAGTCCCAAATACAATGTGGCCGTGTGCCAAGCTGAAGGTGAGACCCAGAACACAGAGCTTAACAAATCACCAGCGCTCAGCCAAGTCCTGAGAGAAGCACAAGCACAGGATTAGAGAAGGAAGTGAAACCAACCCCGCAACAGAGAGCTAACCTCCAGAGGGCGAGAAGGGGCGAGGAATGGCAAGGAGGGACGAGCAGACGAGGAGGGAGGATGCAAACCTCTCTCTCGGTCGAGAGGGAAAGAGAGAGGAGGGAAAGCGGGTGAGTGAAGGCTGAGCGAAGGAGTGAGAGGATGCAGAGGCAGCAGAGAGAAAAATGAAAGAACAGCAGAGGCTTGATATGATTTCTAAGGAATGTTTGTTGACACTGATTTGTGGCCCCGGGCCAAGGCATAAATGATTGAACAGCGCGCCTGTCAAAGCCAGAGGATTTCTCTGGGCTTCTGTTTCTCCCCACGCGTTTCGCTGGGGGGAAGGTAGCAGTCAACTAATTGACACAGAATTAAGCATGAAACACACTAAGCGCTCACCCTCCTCTATGACTACTGGCCTTTCAGTGGGAGGGGGCCTTCCTGGTTTATGTCAGTAACAGGCTGAAGTGGAGAAGGGTGCAGACACACAAACATAAGCGAAAACACATAGGCTCTCAACAAATCGACGTCAATCTCAGACACGCGCCAAACATACAAGAATACACTTGGTGGAAAAGATGAATATGAACATACTCATATCTACTGTATAGCACCCAGCCAAGTCCTGTAGCTCAGTTGGTAGAGCATGGCTCTTGCATGGGTTTGATTCCTGGGGCCACCTATACATAAAACATTTATGAACGGATGACTGTAAGTCGCTTTGTGTAAAAGGATTCTCTACAAGGTGTTGAAAGTGTTCCACAGGGATGCTGGCCCATGTTGACTCCAATGCTTCCCACAGTTGTGTCAAGTTGGCTGGATATCCTTTGGGCAGTGGACCATTCGTGATACACACAGAAAACTGATGAGCGAGAAAAACCCAGCAGCGTTGCAGGTCTTGACACAAGCCGGTGCGCCTGGCACCTACTACCATATCAGGTTCAAAGGCACATATCTTTTCTCTTGCTCATTCACCCTCTGAATGGTACACATACACAATCCATGTCTCAATTGTCTCAAGGTTTAAAAATCGTTCCTTAACCCGTCTCCTCCCCTTCATCTACACTGATTGAAGTGGATTTAACAAGTGACAATAAGGGATCATAGATTTCACCTGGATTCACCTGGTCAGTCTACAGTGCATTCGGAAAGTATTCAGAACCCTTTACATTTTCCACATGTTGTTACTCTACAGCCTTACTCTAAATTTGATTCAACACCCCCCCCCCCCCATCAATCTACACACAATAACCTATAATGACAAAGCAAAAAAATATTTTTTTAATGTTTGGTTATTTGTAAAAAACAAAAACAACAACTGAAATATAAAATGTACATAAGTATTCAGACCTTTTACTCAGTACTTTGTTGAAGCACCTTGGCAGCGATTACAGCGTTGAGTCTTCTTGGATATGACGCTACATGCTCGGCACACCTCTATTTGGGGAGTTTCTCTCATTCTTCTCTGGAGATTCTCTCAAGCTCTGTCAGGTTGGATGGGGAGTGTCACTGCACAGCTATTTTCAGGTTTCTCCAGAGATGTTCGACCTCATGGCTTGGTTTTTGCTCTGACATGCACTGTCAACTGTGGGACCTTATTTAGACAGGTGTGTGCCTTTCCAAATCATGTCCAATCAATTTAATTTACCACAGGTGGACTCCAATCAAGTTGTAGAAACATCTCAAGGATAATCAATGGAAACAGGAGGCACCTGAGCTCAATTTAGAGTCTCATGGCAAAGGGTCTGAATACTTATGTAAATAAGGTATTTAAAAATACACATAAAATACATTTGCAAACATTAAAAAGAAAACTGTTTTCGCTTTGTCATTGTGGGGTATTGTGTGTAGATTGATGAGGAAAACAATTGAATTTAATCCATTTTAGAATAAGGCTGTAGCGTACATTTTTTGCGAAGAAGTCAAGTTGGCTGAATACTTTCCGAATGCACTGTATGTCATTGAAAGAGCCTGTTGCGAATGTTTTGTACACGTCATGTCTATTGTGTAATTTGACAATAGAACACACACATGCCAACAGGCACATGAACACACACACATACACACCCCATCAGAGACAAAGATATACACATCCAAATTGGCATTACCTTCATATCACTAATGCTTATTGGAAAAATCATCCCTCTCCATAAGTGTGTACTTCACAGCCACTCCTGTGCCCCATGCATACACACATGCCCCTAGGAGGTAGTACTGTACCTTACCCTATCATCTGAGGTTTTTTAAAACAGGCCTTACTGGATCCTCTACCTGCCTACACCAGCCTGGATGTCGATCAAACGTTGAGTTCCACAAGCTAAACTAGAAAAGAGAGAGAGAGGGAGAGGGAGATAGAAAGAGAGGGAGAGACAGAGGGATAGGGAAAGGGAGACAGACAGAGACAGACAGAGACAGACAGACAGAGAGAGAGAGGGAGAGAGAGAGACAGGGATGGGGAGATGGAGACAGATAGAGACAGACAGGGAGAGATAGGGAGAGAGAGACATAGGAATAGGGAGATTGAGACAGATAGAGACAAACAGAGAGAGAGAGAGAGAGAGAGATAGAGAGAGAGAGAGAGAGAGGGATAGGGATAGGGAGAGGGAGACAGATATAGACAGACAGAGAGAGACAGATGGGATAGGGAGAGGAGACAGATAGAGACAGACAGAGTGAGTGAAAGAGAGAGAGAGAGACAGGGGGCTAGGGGGAGGGAGACAGATAGAGACAGACAGAGAGAGGGAAAGAGAGAGAGAGACAGAGGGATAGGGGGAGGGAGACAGATAGAGACAGACAGAGAGAGACAGATGGGATAGGGAGAGGAGACAGACAGAGACAGACAGAGAGAGGGAAAGAGAGAGAGAGACAGAGGGATAGGGGAAGGGAGACAGATAGAGACAGACAGAGAGAGACATATGGGATAGGGAGAGGAGACAGATAGAGACAGATATAGTGAGTGAAAGAGAGAGAGAGACAGAGGGATAGGGAGAGGGAGACAGATAGAGACAGACAGAGAGAGACAGATGGGATAGGGAGAGGAGACAGACAGAGACAGACAGAGAGAGACAGATGGGATAGGGAGAGGAGACAGACAGAGACAGACAGAGAGAGGGAAAGAGAGAGAGAGACAGAGGGATAGGGAGAGGGAGACAGACAGAGACAGACAGAGAGAGGGAAAGAGAGAGAGAGACAGAGGGATAGGGAGAGGGAGACAGATATAGACAGACAGAGAGAGACAGATGGGATAGGGAGAGGAGACAGACAGAGACAGACAGAGAGAGACAGATGGGATAGGGAGAGGAGACAGACAGACAGAGACAGACAGAGAGAGGGAAAGAGAGAGAGAGACAGAGGGATAGGGGGAGGGAGACAGATAGAGACAGACAGAAAGAGGGAAAGAGAGAGAGAGACAGAGGGATAGGGGGAGGGAGACAGATAGAGACAGACAGAGAGAGAGAGGGAAAGGAAGGATCAAAAAGAGCGATACATCATAGTGTTCTACACCTGATGGGAGGACATGTACTATGTACTTGATACATTGTACAAAGACAAAACAACACAACAGACATGGCCAGTCTGGTGTTGCCTTTGTGTTTTTAGATGTTGTCTGTGATTGACTACTGGAGAACGATTCAAGTTCAGTGGCGTGAACCGCAGATGATAAATAAACACCACCACCTGCTGTAACCGGGCCAGAAACATGGCTGTGTACAAGGCAGTTCTCAGCTAATTAAAACATGGCGCGCAGACAACAAAAACAAATGACTAAGCAGCGTGGGCATGAGTCTATGTTGAGGTAACAGAGTGTACAGAAGACAATGACGTAAAGGAGCCCTATGTTAAGGGGCCCTGTCCGCTCCTCCTACCTTTCATCCCTCCCCTCCTCCCTACGTCTCTCACCTCCCGCCACATCAGCACCTTGATGCCCTTGTGAAGGAGCTGGAGAGAGAGGGTGGACAGGGAGGGAGGGGGAGGCTGGGTGAGGGTTAAAGGGCCAACCCCTTCCTGCTGACTACGGACCAGTCAGGGGCTCCGTCCTGGACTGTCAAGGACCTGGGAGGCAGGAGGGGGGAGACAGGAAGTGAGGCGTGAGGGGGTAGTGCTGGCTCCGGGACCTCAGGGTCAATTATCTTCAGGAAGGAGGTACCGAAGTCTTCACCGCATCTCATTTGCACGGTGAAAATCACCTGAATGCCGTCCCAGCCCTGCTACCGCCGTGTCCTGCCACGGCGCTAAAGCAATTAATGTCTCCTCTCAATGACACATGCTCTTGATGTGACAGACATCTCACTTCCCTGCATTCAGTTGCATGCTGAAGAAAAGTCACCTTATCGCTTCTTTACTTCCCACAGAGACTAATTTCAGGTACAGCACGTCTCCTGCAGAACCCGAGGCAAATGTGTGTAAGGCTGTGAGATCACAAATGCTGGTATATGCACACACACACACACACACACACACACACACACAAACACATGCACACAGCTTTTTCCCCCCTGAATTTTCAGGACTTTTTTGGGGAGTAAAAATACATTATCATTCAAAATCATTTCTTCCTTAACCCTTAACCTTAACCCTGATCAAATAAAATCAAATATATTTATATAGCCCTTCGTACCTCAGTTGATATCTCAAAGTGCTGTACAGAAACCCAGCCTAAATTCCCAAACAGCAAGCAATGCAGGTGTAGAAGCACGGTGGCTAGGAAAAACTCCCTAGAA
Source organism: Oncorhynchus nerka (assembly GCF_034236695.1). Lineage (NCBI taxonomy): Eukaryota > Metazoa > Chordata > Actinopteri > Salmoniformes > Salmonidae > Oncorhynchus > Oncorhynchus nerka. Next base: position 45,386,577 of record NC_088409.1, on the reverse strand, counting down.
AGGCCAAAACCTAGGAAGAAACCTAGAGAGGAACCAGGCTATGAGGGGTGGCCAGTCCTCTTCTGGCTGTGCCGGGTGGAGATTATAATAGAACATGGCCAAGATGTTGAAATGTTCATAAATTAACAGCATGGTCAAATAATAATAATCACAGTAGTTGTCGAGGGTGCAGCAAGTCAGCACCTCAGCAGTAAATGTCAGTTGGCTTTTCATAGCCGATCATTAAGAGTATCTCTACCACTCCTGCTGTCTCTAGAGAGTTGAAAACAGCAGGTCCGGGACAGGTAGCACGTCCGGTGAACAGGCCAGGATTCCATAGCCGCAGGCAGAACAGTTGAAACTGGAGCAGCAGCACGGCCAGGTGGACTGGGGACAGCAAGAAGTCATCATGCCAGGTAGTCCTGAGGCATGTTCCGAGAGAGAGAGAGAAAGAAAGAGAAAAAGAGAATTAGAGAGAGCATACTTAAATTGACACAGTACACCGGATAAGACATGCGAAGTACTCCAGATATAACAAACTGACTCTAGTCCCCCGACACATAAACTACTGCAGCATAAATACTGGAGGCTGACAGGAGGGGTCAGGAGACACTGTGGCCCCATCCGATGATACCCCCGGACAGGGCCAAACAGGAAGGATATAACCCCACCCACTTTGCCAAAGCACAGCCCTCACACCACTAGAGGGATATATTCAACCACCAACTTACCATCCTGAGACAAGGCTGAGTACAGCCCACAAAGATCTCCGCCATGGCACAACCCAAGGGGGGGCGCCAATCCAGACAGGAAGATCACATCAGTGACTCAACCCACTCAAGTGATGCACCCCTCCTAGGGATGGCATGAAAGAGCACCAGTAAGCCAGTGACTCAGCCCCTGTAATAGGGTTAGAGGCAAAGAATCCCAGTGGAAAGAGGGGAACCGGCCAGGCAGAGACAGCAAGGGCGGTTCGTTGCTCCAGAGCTTTTCTGTTCACCTTCACACTCCTGGGCCAGACTGCACTCAATCATATGACCCACTGAAGAGATGAGTCTTCAGTAAAGACTTAAAGGTTGAGACCGAGTCTATGTCTCTCACATGGGTAGGCAGACCATTCCATAAAAATTGAGCTCTATAGGAGAAAGCCCTGCCTCCAGCTGTTTGCTTAGAAATTCTAGAGGCCTGCGTCTTGTGACCGTAGCGTACGTGTAGGTATGTACGACAGGACCAAATCAGAGAGATAGGTAGGAGCAAGCCCATGTAATGCTTTGTAGGTTGGCAGTAAAACCTTGAAATCAGCCCTTGCCTTGACAGGAAGCCAGTGTAGGGAGGCTAGCACTGGAGTAATATGATCACATTTTTTGGTTCTAGTCAGGATTCTAGCAGCCGTATTTAGCACTAACTGAAGTTTATTTAGTGCTTTATCCGGGTAGCCGGAAAGTAGAGCATTGCAGTAATCTAACCTAGAAGTAACAAAAGCATGGATTTTTGCAATGTTACGTAGATGGAAAAAAGCTGTTCTTGAAACAGTCTTGATATGTTCATCAAGAGAGATCAGGGTCCAGAGTAACGCTGAGGTCCTTCATAGTTTTATTTGAGACGACTGTACAACCATTAAGGTTAATTGTCAGATTCAACAGAATATCTCTTTGTTTCTTGGGACCTAGAACAATCATCTCTGTTTTGTCCGAGTTTAAAAGTAGAAAGTTTGCAGCCATCCACTTGCTTATGTCTGAAACACAGGCTTCTAGCGAGGGCAATTTTGGGGCTTCACCATGTTTCATTGAAATGTACAGCTGTGTGTCATCGGCATAGCAGTGAAAGTTAACATTATGTTTTCGAATGACATCCCCAAGAGGTAAAATATATAGTGAAAACAATAGTGGTCCTAAAACGGAACCTTGAGGAACACTGAAATTTACAGTTGATTTGTCAGAGGACAAACCATTCACAGAGACAAACTGATATCTTTCCAACAGATAAGATCTAAACCAGACCAGAACTTGTCCGTGTAGACCAATTTGGGTTTTCAATCTCTCCAAAAGAATGTGGTGATCGATGGTATCAAAAGCAGCACTAAGGTCTAGGAGCACGAGGACAGATGCAGAGCCTCGGTCTGATGCAATTAAAAGGTAATTTACCACCTTCACAAGTGCAGTCTCAGTGCTATGAGGGGTCTAAAACCAGACTGAAGCATTTCGTATACATTGTTTGTCTTCAGGAAGGCAGTGAGTTGCTGCGCAACAGCTTTTTCTAAACAAATTTGAAAGGAATGGAAGATTCGATATAGGCCGATAGTTTTTTATTTTTTATATTTTCTGGGTCAAGGTTTGGCTTTTTCAAGAGAGGCTTTATTACTGCCACTTTTAATGAGTTTGGTACACATCCGGTGGATAGAGAGACGTTTATTATGTTCAACATAGGAGGGCCAAGCACAGGAAGCAGCTCTTTCAGTAGTTAAGTTGGAATAGGGTCCAGTATGCAGCTTGAAGGTTTAGAGGCCATGATTATTGTCATCATTGTGTCAAGAGATATAGTACTGAAACACTTTTTAGGATCTTTAAAAGTGTCTCTCTTGATCCTAGGTCCTGGCAGAGTTGTGCAGACTCAGGACAACTGAGCTTTGAAGGAATACACAGATTTAAAGAGGAGTCTGTAATTTGCTTTCTAATAATCTTTTCCTCAAAGAAGTTCATGAATGTAATTACTGCTGAAGTGAAAGCCATCCTCACTTGGGGAATGCTGCTTTTTAGTTAGCTTTGCGACAGTATCAAAAATAAATTTCGGATTGTTCTTACTTTCCTCAATTAAGTTGGAAAAATAGGATGATCGAGCAGCAGTAAGGGCTCTTCGATACTGCACGGTACTGTCTTTCCAAACTAGTCGGAAGACTTCCAGTTTGGTGTGGCGCCATTTCCGTTCCAATTTTCTGGAAGCTCAATGAGGAACGCTGTATATGGCCCAGGAGGCCTGTAAACAGTAGCTATAAAAAGTGATTGAGTAGGCTGCATAGATTTCATAACTAGAAGCTCAAAAGACGAAAACGTCATATTTTTTTTTGTAAATTGAAATTTGCTATTGTAAATGTTAGCAACACCTCCACCTTTGCGGGATGCATGGGGGATATGGTCACTAGTGTAACCAGGAGGTGAGGCCTCATTTAACACAGTAAATTCATCAGGCTTAAGCCATGTTTCAGTCAGGCCAATCACATCAAGATTATGATGTGCACAAATAATCTTTCATTGAAACTAAAAATAGTCCAAATGTAAAATGAAGTTATAATAATTAGCAGTCCCTCTCAAAGCCTGGCATGACAGTCTACAGTCCCCCTATTAGACAAAGACAACAACCCAGACAGCCAGTCAGGCACACATTTTAACACTTCACTTGCTCACACGAATCTAATCCTAACCCCAAACCCCTAATGCTAAACCAAACCCTAACCTTAACCCCTAATCCTAACCTTAAACCTAACCCTTAAACCATATGCCTACAATACAGTAACATTAATTGAACCACCATTATTTTTTTGTACTGCAGTTTCACTGCATTTTAACGGCAGTAGTATGTTGAAAGGGTAACCTGTATTATTGTGTGTGTTTATCTTACATGCTGGTAGTCTAGAACACATGTTATGGAAGTGACTGTGCACTTTTCAGTTGGGTGGACTGCAACTACAAAAAACACTGGCTTAGCCTGTAGTAAAAGCAAAAGCAGTTATAGCATCGGAGATTCTCTAAATTAGGGATCATCTTTGATAGCTGAAGGTCCGCAGAGAATGTCACCAAATTGAGCTTTTAATGACCTAGCAAATTTGACGACTTAGAGGTGAAACATATCACCGAAAAAACTAAATATGTATTTGTATTTCATCACCTGCCGAATAAAAACCTCAAATGACTCCTGAAAAAGTTCATCTGGCCGGACAAGCGGAAATAGACTCCTCCTGAGTACCATTAGCCGGGGCCCAGAGTAACATGATTCTGACAGATTCGGGAAGACGTCTTAATCTGGTTTTGATCTGGTTATAGGACATCCTGACCAGACTTCAACCACTGAAATATGTCTTTATCACGTCGTATGCCCACTGGGTACCGTACAAACAAGTATCTAGGCCAAGTAATACAAAATGATGTTTTGATCTACTGCTCTGCTAACTAGCTAGCTAAAGCGTAGTCAGTGGCTAGCTAAAAGACTGAGAAATGGGACGGAAGAAGTTCAACACTTTATTCAATTCATTTCAATACTGCCCGTGGATTCATCATGGATTGGGTACAAGTCTCTGATCGCACAGGTGAGCGGTAGCTGACAGTGTCGGCTAGAGATGACGTGCAGGGGCTTCTCGCAGGAATTTGCAGTCTCTGTAGGTCTTTCTGTTGATAATTAGCATTTCATTTTTTTGTTGAGTAAACTGATAAATATATATATATTGATAAAACTCACATTGTTCAAGAGATATGTACACGGTTAGGAAAATACGATGCCAAGGTAAGCCGACACCAAACAGATACTTAGTTTGAAATGTTTGCGAAAGAAATCACGATGTGAAAAATGAATGGTAAAAAAGGTTTAAGGGGAATTGTGACTCGTCCACTGTGGCGGACTATTAGCATCAATCGATATTCAAATTATTATTATTTTTTTTAAATTAATGTATTTGGATGCTAAAATATTTATCTCCATGTGTGCCACCGACAGGTCATAAAAGCAATTGCAATTTCCAACTGGTTTTTAAACCAGCAGAGGGTGTGCAAAGTGAACGTGCTGAAATGTTTTTTAGACCCAAACAGGGTCTAGCAGAGACTTAACTGCCTCTTCAAACATGGATTAAACTTCATGTGATTAAGTCACTGTTCTGTATCTGCAGACAGAGCTGAAATATGTAACAAAACTCACTTAAAACCCTGACAAAATCAAATATTAATTTAAAAACAATTCTATCTTTAGAAAGTCACCTTCTGTCAGATGAGGATGATAGCAAAATTCTAAAGAAAAGCTGGGAGTGAGATCCAAAGCTCACCCACTGCTTTTTGCAAATCAAATATTAATAATTCAGTCGTCTGTAAACACAATCTGAGCCTCCCCCCCCCCCCCCCCCTTGAACACACACACACATACACAGAGGTAGGTGTGGTCAACAGGAAGATTTCCCCATATGCACCACATCAACATTAATCTGATCCATTGCACAACCACAAAAGCCATTTTGTCCAGCATTGTGTGTGACAACAAAAAGAGAACATTTACATTTAATGTGTCCACCGCACAACGGATGGAATTGTTTTCGGTATAACCTAAGACAAGACATCTTAGATGTGTGTTAGTAAGTTTGTCAGTATAATTCTTGAAGAAAACGTTGGGTTATTCTCAAGACAGCACAGAAACATTCCACAAGTAAGACACGGAACATACGCTGAGTATACCAAATACTACGAACACCTTCCTAATATTGAGTTGAACCCGCACACACACACACCTTTTGCCCTCAGAACAGCCTCAATTCATTGGGGCATGGACTCCACAAGGTGTCGAAAGCATTCCACAGGGATGCGGCAGGGTAGCCTAGTGGTTTGAGTGTTGGACTAGTAACTGTAAGGTTGCAAGTTCAAATCCCTGAGCTGACAAGGTACAAAGCTGTCGTTCTGCCCCTGAACAGGCAGTTAACCCACTGTTCCTAGGCTGTCATTGAAAATAAGAATTTGTTCTTAACTGACTTGCCTAGTTAAATAAAGGTAAAATAAATGCTGGCCTATGTTGATGCCAATGCTTCCCACAGTTGTGTCAAATTTGCCTGGTGCACCAATCTTGAATCACATGGGAAACTGTTGAGCATGAAAAACCCAGCAGCATTGCACTTCTTGAAACAAACCGGTGCACCTGGCACCTATACCCTGTTCAAAGACACTTAAATATGTTGTCTTGCCCATTCACCCTCTGAATGGCACACACACAATCCATGTATCATGGCTTAAAAATCCTTCTTTAACCTGTCTGAAGTCTGAGACATTTGTTCTGTGTCTTGTTTAAGATGCATAAAGGTGGCTTCCTGAATCCAAGGTTCCAACACTTTGACGCTAGATGACCCATCATGTGACAGGCAGTACATTGACTGGGAGTGTGTGCATCTACAACTTGGCTGAAATGCCAGGGGGCGCTGCCCCTCCCCAGATCCCAAAAGGTTTTCACTACGTGTCCTGTTCGTTTGCAGTACATTGTTTAGTGTGCTGTTTGAAAACAACATAGAACATGCCTGGTTAGGATATGCTGTCCTAGATTCAATATTAGTCGGCCCATGTAGCAATCCCTTGGAATGTGTTATCTGCAGGACCCCCCAAAATCGAACGCTTTACTCAGGTGAGAGCATGGGTTGATTGTTAGCATTGTCCGTACCCTGTTATTGTCACATGATGGGGTTTCATGGCCAGAATATTCATAGGAATGTTTCCACAGTCGCTCTGCGTACTGTTCGAAAGGTTCTCTTGTGCCCTGCTTACCGGCCATGACCCTAGTCTGCATGAGATGGAACCTGAAGAGTGAGCAAGTTTACTTTGAGCCGCTCTAAGATGTCTGCTTTGGTTTCATTGTCAAACAGCTGGTTGCCAATTGTGCCATCCTTAAAATCATCCTTGGCTCTGTGGGCAATTTCACCTGGAATTAAGAGCAAAAGTACTTGCCATACATCTCGCATTTCAAGTGCGCATTGTACTGGGTCTTCACCCGGTTCCATCATGGTGTGAATGGAGATTTCACTGGGAATGATCGAAAATCATTTAAGTGAGAGGTGGCCTCGCGGCATGTTAACCTGCTTGAAATGACAGACTCTGTGACGAATTGTTTGTCAATGTCCTAATGACTGAAACATGAGCCGTCAGTGCACTAAATGGACTCGCTAGTCTATGAGGAGTGCGACAGCGGCTGGGAGTTCGAATATGGGGACGGCCGAATGTGCGTCTTGGAGTACGGCTGCGCTTTCCACAGTCGCCTGTAAAGCCAACACCCCTGTCAGTGTCTTAAACATCACCAGTCTCTGAATGGTCAAAGCAGAGCTGTGGGCCTGGAGCTCCAGTGTCTTAAACATCACCAGTCTCTGAATGGTCAAAGCAGAGCTGTGGGCCTGGAGCTCCAGTGTCTTAAACATCACCAGTCTCTGAATGGTCAAAGCAGAGCTGTGGGCCTGGAGCTCCAGTGTCTTAAACATCACCAGTCTCTGAATGGTCAAAGCAGAGCTGTGGGCCTGGAGCTCCAGTGTCTTAAACATCCCCAGTCTCTGAATGGTCAACGCAGAGCTGTGGGCCTGGAGCTCCAGTGTCTTAAACATCACCAGTCTCTGAATGGTCAAAGCAGAGCTGTGGGCCTGGAGCTCCAGTGTCTTAAACATCACCAGTCTCTGAATGGTCAAAGCAGAGCTGTGGGCCTGGAGCTCCCGTGTCTTAAACATCACCAGTCTCTGAATGGTCAAAGCAGAGCTGTGGGCCTGGAGCTCCAGTGTCTTGACACTCTTTTTCGAGCACTTTACCGTACTGCTTCAAAAGCGCCAACTCTCGCTCTAAAGAGGCAACATTTTCAACATTTGACCTATGTTTCTTTTCCCAACAAAAGTTATTTTAACCGTCTCGTCAGAGAAGAGTTCCAAAATGCATATAATACCCTTCAAATCCCTGTTTTGGTGTTTGCAAAGCACATGCACACCAACCTCTAGATTCGTTTTTTTTCTCCGCCTCCTTTTTGTGCACGCGCAATTGTTTGACAGTGATCGATTATTTCATCGCTTGTTGAAGTGACGTTAAGACCATTCTATCTTTTGTGATCATCCTTTGAGCCAAATTATGAATAGGCAATTTCTTTAACATAAAACGGTACGTAGCGTGCACCTTATCCATTGTGTGTAGGCTACGTGTTCGTTAATATATCGGGGAATCTAATGAAATAAATCATCACAACGTCCTACGCCTGGCAGGTTGCAACGCTGAAGGATACAGCAATCCTTTACATTAGACTTACACACACACATGGACTCTTCCAAAATTCAAAAAGCTAGAAAATACGAACTCATCCGAATCAGGACCCCCGAAAGTTACTAATGATACTCCAAGTCATCCGCAAGATACAATAAGTCAGAAGTCACCATTTAATTTACCTCCAAAGTTCTCAATAGAATCCACAAGTTCCTAGTGATATATTGCTAGGGGCGACCATTTACTGTACTGGGGTAATAATTATCATATATGCATAGTATATACCCCTCACATGCGACTCGTAATAAGACTAAGCAATTAGCCCATTAAATGAATTATCGTCATCTGATTCCATTTAACATTATAGTAAAACCATGTGAAAAGTATTATGTGTTTAGCTGAATAAGATCAAGGCATGGTCATGAGAATGGAATTCTAAATGCAAGTTTGTTTAATTAAATTGTCAAATTAATGGCATCACATACGAGGCTTACAGCTTAAGTTACAAGGTAGTACTGACATTAATAAAGCATAAGTCAATGTCATATAGATCTTAAGACAAAGCATGACCAATGAGATGCCTATTAGGCCAGAGACCTAGGAGCCTAGGAAATGAGGATTGATCATACAACCTTCCTCCGTGGACTGGGCACAGGATAAGAGAGAGAACAAAGGCATTTCATTCCATTTATAACATCTGAAGGTGTATCCTTCTCAACCCAAAAGCAACAACCAAGTTTACAGTAACCTGACCACCAAGGCCCAATCTCCCCAAGGTGTCACAGCATCTAAAGGCTTGTGTTGGCGATCAGACCAATGCAGATAAGACAGAATTCCCGAGAGTAAAAAATACATCTCCTTTGCATAGATGTACAGATACAAGTTACCACAAGAGATCATACATCCATGTAGATAGCATCAGAGTTCTCCTCAGTGAACAGTGTCAGACTGATACCAAACATGAATACTACTGCATTATTTTATCACAGATTCAAATGTCCGTCCTCTGGATACTGTAACAGAGATACATTTTCACCCCTCAGTGGGGGAAGGGCTGACTATTCCTTGGGCACTGTCCTTTGTGTCTTCATAGTGTTCCTGGACCATTTGCCATATAACTCCAAGTGACAGAGAGCATATAAATAAGGGCCGAGCCGACAAGAGAGCTTGAATGTGTGTGTGTGTGTGTGTGTGTGTGTGTGTGTGTGTGTGTGTGTGTGTGTGTGTGTATGTGTGCGTGTGTGTGACAGAGAGCTGACATTTGTATTGACACAGTGTATGTCTTTGAGTATACATTTTGATTTCAACATATCAGTATGTGTTGGATATTTAAACCCTGTGGTAACACTTTACAATAAGGGTACATGAATTGGCATGAACAAATGTAGTTAACCTTGTGTATTGCAATAGAGAGCAATTGAAAAGTGTGTGTACTTGTTCTCCCTGTTCTCCCTGATACCTGTTATGGTTATGGTTATGGTCATGTAATCAAGCCTCTGTGTGTGACCTCAGTGCCACAGGGCTAATGTGGGCTAATGAGAACCATTGCAATTGGGCATAGAGAGGGAGAGAGGAGACAGAGCCATCCGTCCAATCACGGCATTGTAGCATCTGATAGCCCGGAGCTCACAATGAACCACAGCTCCAGTGTCTCACCCATTGGAATGTGCTGCTGCTTGGGTTGGTTGGCTCCCCTCTCTGACCATTGCCACTCATCCGACACATGACCAGATGAAGGTCTGCTCCCCTGCTCAGGCATTTGGTAGAGAGCTTGTATTAGTTATGAAGATGGATGGATGAGTTCCTCTTCCCCATCTGCTGTTAGTTTACAACTGAAAAGTTTTAAACTGGCAACATAGAAGAAGAAGAAACGGAGTGTGACTCAACTAGCAATGTGTAGACGTGCAAGCACACACCCACGTGCACACACACACATATGCACGCACACGCACACACACATATGCACGCATACACACACACACACACACACAGAAGAGCAAAGCTAGCTTTTGACAGCGGCAGACTTATTACAGCGGGATAATATTACACCTTTGGGACTTAATTTACCTCCAGCATATTCAGTGAGTTTCTCAGTGCTTTACTGCTCCACATAATCAACCCCATCCATACTCTACACTACACACAGCAGCACAGCCCCTTTTATGTCCAACACTGTCATCAGGGTTATTATTGAGATCATTATGGGATGCTGAGGGTGTACCGATTGGCCCCCTGCTCCATTTGTCGAGCTCCTGAATCTGGGTAAATCTTTACTTCTCTCGCAATAAGCTCCCGTTTATCAATAAGGCGTGGATTGTGGGGGACTGGGAATGTGTTCTATATTTGTTCTGTGTATGAGTCTGCTTAATCTAATGGCAGCCTGGTATTTAGCTGGAAAGGTCACTGATGGAGTCTTCTTTTGTTGTTTTATTTGGAATCAGTGAATCACTCTCGCCCATTGTGTTAACAAGTCATTAAACATTGAAGGAAATAATGCACTGGGAGAGAGGAGAAATTGCATATGTTTGGGGCATTATTATGAAATAATCATGTTTGTCTCCTAAATTGAGAGTGACTCGCGCCACAATATCAGTAATTAGATGAATTATTGATGGTCGAAGTGGGTGGCCGACTGAGTGGTCGGCGAAGAAGGAAATGAAATTGCCAAAGCCAATTATCGTCTGTTTTAGAGTGGCCCCATTAGGATTGTCACTTAGACCTCCAAATGGCGGAACTAATAAAACCACAACTAGCACTTAACCGGCTTAATTAATAGTAAGATAATTCATATTTTAATTGCTGGGCATTAAACAACGGTCGTGCTGAGAGAGAATTCACACGAGGAGAGGAGGAAAGTACATATTTCCTTCGCTCCCTGCTAGGTTATAGTGTTGGACTAGTAACCGGAAGGTTGGAAGTTCAAACCCCCGAGCTGACAAGGTACAAATCTGTAAAAAATAAAAATAAATAATAATAATAATCTTGGCACATCTAGCCACTGGGATTTTTGCCCATTCTTCAAGGCGAAACTGCTCCAGCTCCTTCAAGTTGGATGGGTTCCTGCTGGTGTATAGCAATCTTTAAGTTATACCACAGATTCTCAATTGGATTGAAATCTGGGCTTTCATTAGGCCATTCCAATACATTTAAATGTTTCTCCTTAATTAAACCACTCAAGTGTTGCTTTAGGAGTATGCTTAGGGTCATTGTCCTGCTGGAAGGTGAACCTCCGTCCCAGTCTCAAATCTCTGGAAGACTGAAACAGGCTTCCCTCAAGAATTTCCCTGTATTTAGCGCATTCCATCATTCCTTCAATTCTGACCAGAACATCCCCACAGCATGATGCTGCCACCACCATGCTTCACTGGGGATGGTGTTCTCGGGGTGATGGAGGTGTTGGGTTTGTGCCAGACATAGCGTTTTCCTTGATGGCCAAAAAACTCAGACCAGAGTACCTTTTCCCATATGTTTCGGGAATCTCCCACATGCCTTTTGGCGAACACCAAACGTGTTTGCTTATTTTTTAAATTTTCTTTAAAATTAAGTAATGGCTTTTTTCTGGTCACTCTTCAGTACAGCCCAGCTCTGTGGAGTGTACAGCTTAAAGTGGTCCTATATGGACAGATACTCCAATCTCCACTGTGGAGCTTTACAGCTCCTTCAGGGTTATCTTTGGTCTCTTTGTTGCCTCTCTGATTAATGCCCTCCTTGCCTGGTCTGTGAGTTTTGGTGGGCGGCCCTCTCTTGGCAGGTTTGTTGTGGTGCCATATTCTTTCAATTTTTATACAATGGATTTAATGGTTTCAGATCTTTTTTTATAACCCAACCAATAACAATAACCCTGATCTGTACTTCTCCACAAGGTTGTCCCTGACCTGTTTGGAGTGCTCCTTGGTCTTCATGGTGCCGCTTGCTTGGTGGTGACCCTTGCTTAGTGGTGTTGCAGACTCTGGAGCCTTTCAGAAGAGATCACTGAGATCATGTGATAGATCATGTGACACTTAGATTGCACATAGGTGGACTTAATTTAATTAATTATGTGACTTCTGAAGGTAATTGGTTGCACCAGATCTTATTTAGGGGCTTCATAGCAAAGGGGATGAATACATATGCACGCACCACTTTTCATTTTTTAAATTTTTTTATTATTTTTTGAAACAAGTTATTTTTTGCATTTCACTTCACCATTTTGGACTATTTTGCCTATGTCAATTACATAAAATTAAAATAAAAATCCATTTAAATTACAGGTTGTAATGCAACAAAATAGAAAAAATGCCAAGGGCGGTGAATACTGTTGCAAGGCACTGTAGGCATAATGCCAGGTGCCACTTGTGGATTTGGCAGCTCTAACGCAGTTCCACCTCCGACAAAACAACCGCTATGTGGATGTCGGCTAAAGCAGATCTGATTGAATCGGGCCCCGAGTCTTTCCCACTGGCCTATCATATCAAAGCTACATACTACCGATTCCTCTGTAAGGGATGAGAAGACATATCTGGTAGATTTAAAAAAAAAATAATAATAATTTGAGTACCTTCAGAGAGGTTGCAAAATACATTGATTACCATAGTAAAAACATAGTAATGAACTCATACTACGTGCACCGTACCTCAAACTCATGTATGGTATTGTTTGACACGAGGAGGTTAGGAGTTTATTTCTTAAGCGTTTAGACATTAATTCAACCCAAATCTATAACACTGCGGTAGAATAACTATTGAGTACAATTTTTCAAATGTACGGTGTCCATATTAGGACAGACTCAGTCTCAGAGTGTAGACCTGACGGCATTCAGCCTCCTATGAATATCCCTGCAGTTCCAAATCTGTTTCTTTTACAGCTCTGACCCACAGCCAACCCCCTCTCCTCTCCCCTGGACATACTATCTACAGTACAGTCCCCCAGCGTCGGACAGACGACATCCCACAACCATCCCACAACATCACAGAGAAGGGCCCTAATTGGCCTCAATATTTATCCCAAACGAACCGCCCCCTGAAACCAGAGGGACTCCTCAGTGTGCTACTGTGTGCGTTTGTGTTCCATCAGTGCTGTGGGGCACCCGAACACAAAAGCGACTGTATCCTTTTTCTCTAATACCCAACAACTGCCCTGGAACCCCATCTCTCAGGAATCTCAGGAGGGCACCGGGACTCGGCATCGCCAACATGAATAAAACAACTTGTTATTCTATTCTAGATAAACAGCCTCAAAGTGCCAGCAAAGGGGGGGAAAGGAAGGCCAAGCATCACCACCGCTGCTTTGGTTGTTGGTTATCCCCCAGCTACTGCAATGGAGAAGAGGTCCCTGTGGGCAGCCTTCGGCCTTCAAGGTGGGCCTCCTCTGCACAGAGTGCTGCCTGCTTTGCCACAGGCACAGGACGGCACTTCTGGCAACAACAACCGACATAATCGACTCGCTAAAATACCTAGAGAGGATTGTTCATTCGCCATTTAAACAAAACATTTGATTAATTCACCCGACCTCTTATGTACATGTTATTATAAGAACGTCCCTGGTGGGGATGGGCTCCCATGTACAGTATTGTTTACTTACGTTTGATATCAATTAATTGTTTTTACATCTACATCTGCTGAGAACGAGTCTCTCTGTCACTCATCGAGGAGAATTCTCAACTGGCCTAGATTTGACAAGGCGGTCGGATTGTGCGGTTATACTGTATATTAGCATGTAAAACATTACATTACATTAACATTTTTTTTTTTTTATCCCGGCCCCCATCCCCACAGAAGGTCTTTTGCCTTATGGTAGGCCGTCATTTTAAATATGAATTTGTTCTTAGCTGACTTTCCTAGTTAAATAAAGGTTAAATAAAATAAATAATAGCCGTCTGCCGACGGAGCAAGGTTAACCGGCGTAAAACGAAGAAAAAAGCACCGGACAAATTGAGAAATTAGCAACGTATAGTGGTGCAACTCTCGGAGGGCCCGGCACCAAGGCAAGACCTACTACAGCACATGGCACCAGACAGCTGTGCTGGTAATTATCATCAGTATGTTTCGCAGGCAACCATATCCAGGGCAACATACATGGTTCCTGCTTTAACCACTTAGCCAAGCCATTTAGCTTACCCTGGGAGAGCTGGGAGAGGTGAGCTCAGACTCACGTGGGTATATCAACGCAACTGTACAGTGAGCCTTACCACCCACCTGGGTCTCACTATGCTATCTGAGCTAGTTAGCTGGGGTCTCTGGTCCCTGGGTCTCTGCAGTCCAGCGTAGGCATGTAACACATGCCAGGGGGTTCTCCATGGGCATGGGCGGTGTTGATGTGTCTTTGGGGGGATGAGTGAAGCAATACATCCCCAGCATGGAAGCTTGATCAGCTGGGGTTTCCCAGATGTGTGTGTGTGTGAGATGTGATTGATGGATGTTTGTGTGCGTGTGAGGGAGTGGTGTGTGAGTGGTATGTGAGTGGTGTGTGTGTGTGTGTGTGTGTGGTGTGTGTGTGTGTGTGTGTGTGTGTGTGTGTGTGTGTGTGTGTGTGTGTGTGTGTGTGTGTGTGTGATTGTGGAGTGTATGTGTGCGTATGAGGGAGTGGTGTGTGAGGTGTATGTGAGTGGTGTGTGTGTGTGTGGGTGTGTGTGATGTGATTGATGGATGTTTGTGTGTGTGTGTGTGTGTGTGTATTGTGAGTGGTGTGCATGTGTGCGTATGAGGGAGTGGTGTGTGTGTGTGTGTGTGTGTGTGTGTGTGTGTATGTGAGTGGTGTGTATGTGTGCGTATGAGGGAGTGGTGTGTGAGTGGTATACAGAAGAAAGGAAGACAAAATAAGGACAGAAGAAAAAGGAAAAGAAAAAGGACAACAAAGTGAAACCTCTAAAGAAACAAGAGACCATAATACAAGAAACAGCACTATAGAGAGATAGAACAACAACAACGCAGCCACTGCCAGCTAGCCTACTTCGGCAGTACTGTATCATTTGAATTATTTTAGTCAATAAGATTCCTGCTACGTAAGCTTAACTTTCTGAACATTCGAGACGTGTAGTCCATTTGTCATTCCAATCTCCTTTGCATTAGCGTAGCCTCTTCTGTAGCCTGTCAACTATGTGTCTGTCTATCCCTGTTCTCTCCTCTCTGCACAGACCATACAAACGCTCCACACCGCGTGGCCGCGGCCACTCTAATCTGGTGGTCCCAGCGCGCACGACCCACGTGGAGTTCCAGGTCTCCGGTAGCCTCTGGAACTGCCGATCTGCGGCCAACAAGGCAGAGTTCATCTCAGCCTATGCCTCTCTCCAGTCCCTCGACTTCTTGGCACTGACGGAAACATGGATCACCACAGATAACACTGCTACTCCTACTGCTCTCTCTTCGTCCGCCCACGTGTTCTCGCACACCCCGAGAGCTTCTGGTCAGCGGGGTGGTGGCACCGGGATCCTCATCTCTCCCAAGTGGTCATTCTCTCTTTCTCCCCTTACCCATCTGTCTATCGCCTCCTTTGAATTCCATGCTGTCACAGTTACCAGCCCTTTCAAGCTTAACATCCTTATCATTTATCGCCCTCCAGGTTCCCTCGGAGAGTTCATCAATGAGCTTGATGCCTTGATAAGCTCCTTTCCTGAGGATGGCTCACCTCTCACAGTTCTGGGGACTTTAACCTCCCCACGTCTACCTTTGACTCATTCCTCTCTGCCTCCTTCTTTCCACTCCTCTCCTCTTTTGACCTCACCCTCTCACCTTCCCCCCTACTCACAAGGCAGGCAATACGCTCGACCTCATCTTTACTAGATGCTGTTCTTCCACTAACCTCACTGCAACTCCCCTCCAAGTCTCCGACCACTACCTTGTATCCTTTTCCCTCTCGCTCTCATCCAACACTTCCCACACTGCCCCTACTCGGATGGTATCGCGCCGTCCCAACCTTCGCTCTCTCTCCCCGCTACTCTCTCCTCTTCCATCCTATCATCTCTTCCCTCTGCTCAAACCTTCTCCAACCTATCTCCTGATTCTGCCTCCTCAACCCTCCTCTCCTCCCTTTCTGCATCCCTTGATTCTCTATGTCCCCTATCCTCCAGGCCGGCTCGGTCCTCCCTCCTGCTCCGTGGCTCGACGACTCATTGCGAGCTCACAGAACAGGGCTCCGGGCAGCCGAGCGGAAATGGAGGAAAACTCACCTCCCTGCGGACCTGACATCTTTCACTCCCTCCTCTCTACATTTTCCTCTTGTCTCTCTGAAGCTAAAGCCACTTTCTACCACTCTAAAGTCCAAGCATCTGCCTCTAACCCTAGGAAGCTCTATGCAACCTTCTCCTCCCTCCTGAATCCTCCTCCCCCCCCCTCCTCCCTCTCTGCAGATGACTTCGTCAACCATTTTGAAAAGAAGGTCGACGACATCCGATCCTCGTTTGCTAAGTCAAACGACACCGCTGGTTCTGCTCACACTGCCCTACCCTGTGCTCTGACCTCTTTCTCCCCTCTCTCTCCAGATGAAATCTCGCGTCTTGTGACGGCCGGCCGCCCAACAACCTGCCCGCTTGACCCTATCCCCTCCTCTCTTCTCCAGACCATTTCCGGAGACCTTCTCCCTTACCTCACCTCGCTCATCAACTCATCCCTGACCGCTGGCTACGTCCCTCCGTCTTCAAGAGAGCGAGAGTTGCACCCTTCTGAAAAAACCTACACTCGATCCCTCCGATGTCAACAACTACAGACCAGTATCCCTTCTTTCTTTTCTCTCCAAAACTCTTGAACGTGCCGTCCTTGGCCAGCTCTCCCGCTATCTCTCTCAGAATGACCTTCTTGATCCAAATCAGTCAGGTTTCAAGACTAGTCATTCAACTGAGACTGCTCTTCTCTGTATCACGGAGGCCCTCCGCACTGCTAAAGCTAACTCTCTCCTCTGCTCTCATCCTTCTAGACCTATCGGCTGCCTTCGATACTGTGAACCATCAGATCCTCCTCTCCACCCTCTCCGAGTTGGGCATCTCCGGCGCGGCCCACGCTTGGATTGCGTCCTACCTGACAGGTCGCTCCTACCAGGTGGCGTGGCGAGAATCTGTCTCCACACCACGTGCTCTCACCACTGGTGTCCCCCAGGGCTCTGTTCTAGGCCCTCTCCTATTCTCGCTATACACCAAGTCACTTGGCTCTGTCATAACCTCACATGGTCTCTCCTATCATTGCTATGCAGATGACACACAATTAATCTTCTCCTTTCCCCCTTCTGATGACCAGGTGGCGACCGCATCTCTGCATGTCTGGCAGACATATCCGTGTGGATGACGGATCACCACCTCAAGCTGAACCTCGGCAAGACGGAGCTGCTCTTCCTCCCGGGAAGGACTGCCCGTTCCATGATCTCGCCATCACGGTTGACAACTCCATTGTGTCCTCCTCCCAGAGCGCTAAGAACCTTGGCGTGATCCTGGACAACACCCTGTCGTTCTCAACTAACATCAAGGCGGTGGCCCGTTCCTGTAGGTTCATGCTCTACAACATCCGCAGAGTACGACCCTGCCTCACACAGGAAGCAGCGCAGGTCCTAATCCAGGCACTTGTCATCTCCCGTCTGGATTACTGCAACTCGCTGTTGGCTGGGCTCCCTGCCTGTGCCATTAAACCCCTACAACTCATCCAGAACGCCGCAGCCCGTCTGGTGTTCAACCTTCCCAAGTTCTCTCACGTCACCCCGCTCCTCCGCTCCCTCCACTGGCTTCCAGTTGAAGCTCGCATCCGCTACAAGACCATGGTGCTTGCCTACGGAGCTGTGAGGGGAACGGCACCTCAGTACCTCCAGGCTCTGATCAGGCCCTACACCCAAACAAGGGCACTGCGTTCATCCACCTCTGGCCTGCTCGCCTCCCTACCACTGAGGAAGTACAGTTCCCGCGCAGCAGGGTCAAAACTGTTCGCTGCTCTGGCCCCCCAATGGTGGAACAAACTCCCTCACGACGCCAGGACAGCGGAGTCAATCACCACCTTCCGGAGACACCTGAAACCCCACCTCTTTCAGGAATACCTAGGATAGGATAAAGTAATCCTTCTCACCCCCCTTAAAAGATTTAGATGCACTATTGTAAAGTGACTGTTCCACTGGATGTCTTAAGGTGAACGCACCAATTTGTAAGTCGCTCTGGATAAGAGCGTCTGCTAAATGACTTAAATGTAAATGTAATGTAAATGTATGTGAGTGGTGTGTGTGTGTGTGTGTGTGTGTGTGTGTGTGTGTGTGTGTGTGTGTGTGTGTGTGTTGTGAATGGTGTGTATGTGTGCATGTGAGGGAGTGGTGTGTGAGGGGTATGTGAGTGGTGTGTATGTGTGTGTATTGTGAGTGGTGTGTATGTGTGCGTGTGAGGGAGTGGTGTGTGAGTGGTATGTGAGTGGTGTGAGTGTGTGTGCGCGCTCACTGACGCTGTATATTTTATTTATTTATTTCACCTTTATTTAACCAGGTAGACAAGTTGAGAACAAGTTCTCATTTACAATTGTGACCTGGCCAAGATAAAGCAAAGCAGTTTGACACATACAACAACACAGAGTTACACATGGAGTAAAAACAAACATACAGTCAATAATACAGTAGATAAAATAAGTCTATATACAATGTGAGCAAATGAGGTGAGATAAGGGAGGTAAAAGGCAAAAAAAAGGCCATGGTGGCGAAGTAAATACAATATAGCAAGTAAAACACTGGAATGGTAGATTATATTCTGTGTGTGTATGTGTGTGATGCACCGGCGTGTCCGCTGGAGCACCGCCAGGTGCCCACTGCCATACTGGTGAGGAACAGCTGGCTCCCACCATCTGCTCCCCCTCTACATCACTACCAGTGTGTGTGTGTGTGTGTGTGTGTGTGTGTGTGTGTGTGTGTGTGCGTGTGTGCGTGCGTGCGTGCGTGCGTGCGTGCGTGCGTGCGTGCGTGCGTGCGTGCATAGTCTGGCCTCTCCCTTTGAAACACAGGGACTTGCTGATAGACTGGATACACCACAGAACCACCACAGTGGCATTTTAACTTGAGTGATGTAGACAACAATTAGACAAGTGGATAATTATATTACCATGCAATATTCCCTCTACTGTACATATTCCCTTTAAATGTACCAACACAGCACTGACTAGTCTATCTATTCATAGCTCTTTCGTTGAAGCATTTCTTTACCCATTGGACCTAGTCTATGGGTTTTGAAATCTACGTTAAATCTGGATAAGGTGTGAATTCTTCTTCTTGTCTTTGCTGTCACTCATGTGTTTGAACCAAACCCGGTCCTTCATCAGGCCCCATGAGGTTTAGCGAACGATGCCTCGGCTGATGCTAAAAATCCTGAAACGTTGCTGAAACACGGCACTGGAGACAGATAGTTTTACTGTTAATTAGGGAGCTCATGTTAAAAGATAAATCAGAGATGGGGGGACCTGGAGGAGGAGAGGAGGGTTGGAGGAGAAGGAGGGAGAGAGATACAGTAAGTCAGTATGGCCTGAGGGAAGGCCACGGGCAGACAGGAGAATGATAGACTGACTAACCAGTAGCTGATTGTGCCTCTATATCCAACCCTTATATGAATAAGAAGTTACTATAAAGTGTCTGGTGAAATTGTAATCAAGTGAGAATTATTTTCACTTTTCGATTATTTTCTTGCATACACATTTTCAAAACTCTCTTCGTATTGAGCGTCAATGATGCCAAGTGCCATACCAAGACCGAGAAACATTGACCACTACACACGGACTCTTTTCCTGTTCACAGATAATGAAGATCTCAGTAAATGAAACTAGATATCTACACTTTCCTAACACCCCCTTCACCCCCCAAAAAGTAAGGAAGACGAGACGGAGGGAGGGAAAGTGTCATTTCTAATCAGAGGGAGGTCGAGGAGTATAATGTGGCTAATGGTGGTAGGAAGTCCTGCTGTGCACTGAGGTAGAGAGGGATGAAGAGGAGGAAGAGGAGGGCGAGGAAGCACACAACACCACACACTCAGTCACACAGTCGGGGACCGTTTGCTCCAAATGTGGCAAAAGGTGCAGAACAAGCCACTCTGTGTGGGCCCCATTATTTTCTCTTTCTTTCTTCCCCTTTTGAAGACGGCATAAAAGTAAACAACGTTGCCTGAAGGCACAATTTTCCCGGCAACACAATAAAATGTGCAGTGAATTTATGATGGTCATCCATTAGCTCTTACCAAGGAAACATCACCCCATATCTGTCGTCCATCATTATAATAGAGGGTTAATGTGCTGAATTTACATAAAAAAGTCATATTGTCTGCATGAATTATTTACACCCTCAGCTGTTTTTTTTCTTTTTTCCCCGTTTTTTTCTACCGGAACGGCTATAGGGGTTTTCAGGCTGGATTCTCTGGGAAAAATCTGACAGTAAATTCAGCTGTGAGGTGGTCTTGTCATTGGTGGCTCTCTCCTCCTATTTCTCTCTCTGTCCCCATCACTTCCTACATCTGCCCTTATTTCACTTCCTCTCCCTCGCTCTCTTCCCTCCCTTTCTCTCTCCCTCATTGTTTTTCATCGGGGGACAGTGAGTGCCGAGAACAGAGAGATGTTTACTGCGCTCTGATCTAGTAAATTAAACATTCACACAAGACCCTTGACTTGTCTGGCTCTGTTCTGATTACTATTAACTAAGTGGCTTGTCTGGTTTGATTATCTTGCTTTTATGTATGTTCATTAAGATTTGCATACACTAACCTAAACGACATCACAATATGTATGTCCATGGATTACACAGGGATTACGCAACCAGTTGAATAAACTTCTTACGAGAACAAGGCAAACACATTTACATGTCAGTTTAACAATGATATGATAGGTGCACAAAATAAGACATGGGAGGAACAGTGCCAGCCGTAATCCGGGAGAATTAGCCCAATCTCTCTGCCATAATAATAAATGGTTGCACGTTAATGGGAACCGGGCTGTTACCGCAGAGGCCCTGGGGATAGTCTCTGTGATTGAACAATTATGACAGGCACAATTACTGTTATCATATTATCATAGCTAATCTAACTTAGCGAGAAGCAGCACGCCGATCATCACACTGTCTATTCCCACTGTCGCAGAGGTGAGAAAGTGACGTTCGCACGTCTATGAAACCACACTTACACTCTCATGAATGAACGCACTCGAAATGGATACTGCAAATGGCAGCACCATACGTCAACTCACTCACTCACTCCTGGCTGTCTTTGGGCTCCCATTGGTTGTCCTTCAGATGAACGTCTTAATTTTTTCTAATTTCACTTGACAGTGCCACAGGGCACTCGGGCACGATGAGCAAATATCTGACACGCCTTGGCAGAGTGCGGCAGCGCTATCTGCTTCCCTGATCTGACAAACGCACAGCGACTTCTGAGGGATGTATGGAGGCAGCGCAGTCAAAACAAGCCCTCGATTCGTCCTGCTGTGCACCCAAGCGACGCAGACCGCGGAGGGCTAAACGGAAGTGCTGAGGGGCTCTAACGACGTGTCTTGTAACAGGCCCCCCCCCCCCCCGCGGTATTAATCAAGCTCCTGTACACCTGCTACATCAAGGTGGAAACTGACTTTACCATTTAGAGAAATGTTACATTTTCCAGAGTATTATACAAGGCACTTGGTTGCTCTGTTTGCAAAAATGGAAAATTGTAGTTCACAAACGAGCTGGTCCTACACAGAAACCAGCAGAGAGAGGAGAGAAAAAAAGAGAGCACTAAGACATTAAGATATGGACTGTAGCAAGGTGAGTGGATCAATTGGAGCTGAGCTAGAGGTGTAACAGTGTAGCCTGAGCTTGTCCAAACATCCCTCGTCTTCCCCCTCCTGCCCTCCCCTCCATCTTTCTGTTGATTCCTTAAACCGGTGGACAGCTTCAGAGAGGCCTGCTGTTGTTTCATGCCTTCCAGCCATTTACTCAGGGATGTTAAGGAAGAGGAGCCGGGAGGTCGGATCATGGATACCTCCTTTGGCTCCATTGATTGCTGTTTGCTTGTTCAAGGGAGTAACACAGGGGTGGGTTCGTGGGAAGGAAGGGACATGAGCAAGGTCTGGATCATGACCTCTTGACCCTACCACGTGACCTCTGACCTCCAAACCCACCAGTGGTTGTTGTTAAGATTCAGAGGGAAAGTCTTTCAGCACCGATACACATAACCTGTAAACAAAAGTGTTTCTTGTTCCATGTTTTATAATCTCTCTGCTTTTGGCAGTTGTTTCTTTTGCAGCTTTAATAATTGTTTTTCCTTGAATTTTACATTTGGTTTAATTGTCTGTGTATTTTGGAAACAGGTAAGAATCTAGCAAGCAAAGCCCCACATGGTACAAAAATACACTTTTATAAAGTAATGAAAATCTGCTTGATGAAGTGGAAGTGTGTTGGAGAAAACTGCTTTTCAGACGCCAAAGAAACAGATTACTCAATGATGCATATTTGCACACAAGCTTTTCAGGTTCACAAACTACAAATCTAACATCAAGAGGTAATATTCAATGTAATTCAGGGATTATGCAATAAGCCTATACCTGTAAACTAGGATACAGAAAGAGGGTCTGTAGCGACTCTCGTGGGTTGAAGAAGGAGACCAAGGTGGTAGGCGTTCATGATTTTTAATAAACTGAAACACCGCAACAAAATAACAAAGTCGGAAAAACACACACACACACACACACACACACACACACACACACACACACACACACACACACACACACACACACACACACACACACACACACACACACACACACACACACACACACACACACACACACACACAGTTCTGTCAGGCAACAAAACAGCTAAACAGAAAATAACACCCCACAAAACCAAAATGGAAAATCACAACTTATATATGATCTCCAATCAGAGACAACGATAGACAGCTGCCTCTGATTGGGAAGCACACTAGGCAAAAACAACAAAGAAATAGAAAACATAGATTCTCCCACCCGAGTCACACCCTGACCTAACCAAACATAGAGAATGAATAAGGATCACTAAGGTCAGGGCGTGACAATGTCAAAGTGGAAGTTTGATTTCTTCCACACAACTTTCCAAAAAAGTGAGCTAATCTTTCATTTCTAGAAAATTCCGTGATGGCCAAGTAGTCCTGTAAACATGAAGCCTGTGTCACTGTACAAATAGGGTAGAAAACAAATTTACATACCCAAATATAAAATCAATGTTCCACCTCACCTAATGACTAATCTCCGTGACACTGCTCTTAGGCACTGATTTACATTCTGAGGGCCTTGAGAAAATGTAAGAGCAGAGCATTAATCTCCCTCAACAAAAAAGCTTGTATTCCCTGACAGGTGGGTCAAAGTTGACGTTTAATCTAGCCCATAATTTCTGAAATGTGCTGACAGAGTGTATTTTAATAAGTTAAAACACGGTTGTGTTTGAAAAACCCTCAAAGCACGACACCCTCAGCAGGAAGCACATATCCTCGGTGGTGAGTTATGGCATGTTGGGAAATCGGGAAGAATGCACCCCGACGCCATCGTCTTTAGAAGAACTATGATTTCACAGAACTTTGGCAGAAACATTTTCAATCGTTGGGCCTGCTACTTGTATCCGCCAACTGACCCCTTCACTGGACACATTTTACTGTTGTTTTGTCCTCAGGTTACCCTATACCCTAATAATACCCTTATACTAATGGCTAAGGTGTAGTAGTTCAGTTCAGAGGTTAACACATTCCCTTTTACCAAGCAGGCCTTTTACATACCTCACTGTCATGGCGGCCATCTTGTTTCCCATGCAGAGTGGTGAAGTGCAGCTGTATTAGAGGTCACTGCTTTAAAGACTTAAATGTAAATGTAAATGTAAAGATGTCGCTGGTTGCTGGTAATGGAGTTTCTCCCCTGGCTGCACAGTCCGGCTGCAACAGAGATCAGCCGCGTTTCCATTAGGGCTCAGTGTTAAGCAAATATGGCGAGTGGTCATGGGTCATTTAGGGGTCATTTAGGGAAAGCATTCATCGTCAGCCGAGATGGGAGGAGATAAAGAGTGGCTGTGGAGATAAAAGGCAATGATAAAAAGTTTTTTTTTAAAATTAAATGATGCACTCACTACTGTAAGTCACTCTGGATAAGAGAGTCTGTTTAAATGACTCAAATGTACATGGAAAAATGTCAATGACCGCCAGACTCAATGGATCTGCATCGGACTGTGTGTCACAGCTCTAAGAAAGCTTTGACTGCGTTGGAAACACAATTGATTCGTTTGATTTGGACCTACAATGTTATTGGCTATAAGCTTATGTTTTAGGGGAAAGACTGCACACAGACGAAATCTGAAAATCTGATGATTTCATATCTTATTTCGACATGTTCAGCAGCAAACAGTAGTGATCATCTGCCCAAACCCCTCAACTGAATATGCCCATATCGCCATGTAATTCCTTTGTATATAAAAATACATGTGGGCAACTGATATTACGTATACCGTGAGCAACTTTGACAACAACTTTAAAGAAACATTATCAACATCATCAACGTAGGCCAGCCCAAATGAACTTAGGAGGAATTAGTTGGCTGATATCATCATTTGGGGAGCTAATTTCCTGTAGTTCCCGATACAGGAGTTGGGGGTTGGTGGTAGTGGCATTTTGCTCGTTCAAGAGGCAGGAAAGTTGGCCAGCATCACCCCAGAGACCGAGAGATCCAGGCCTGGCACAACTCCACACATCCGCCATGGGGCTTCCTAATGGGAGTCTCAAACGCCAAGAAGAACACATTCTGACAGGATCCCACAGGTCATAGACGCTGTGCCCCACAGCAACCCAGCTGGCCAAACACAGACACATCCCAAAGCTCCCTGAATCCTTATTCATGTGTTTACTTGAGTCCAATCTAAAGTAGTGCATCAGAAAACAGGAAACAAGCCTTCCATAAAGGACGCGTTTAATACCTATCAACTTCCCAGTTCCATGTTCTGTCTTTGAATCTCTAACAAAAGTTGTTGCTCTCCTTGTAACATCGTCTCCGGGGGTTGTAACCCTGAATATATCGAGATATGGGGTTGCAGTTTGGGGATAAACACTACAAAATGTCCACATCTCATTCTTGAACATGACAGCGTTTTAGCAGCCCGTGTCGGCTTACTCTCCGAGGTCAATCTCTGAATATGCATGGTAGGAGTGGGGCTGGGGTGGGGGGGGGAGGGGTACGTTCTCCTCTCCTCTCCATCTCCCCTGTCTTTCAGTTCCTCCCTCCTCATGCATTTTGTCTGCCGCATCCCTGCTCCTCATTTGCAAAGGCCACGGGCTCTGTGGCGGTCAGAGGCGCGATCCAAGGCGCGACGGACACACAGGGTGGCCTCGTTGGAGAGCGCAGCGGTCACCCGCAGCCAGACGCACCTTCCCACACAGTGGTCACCTTGATGACTGATACAGAGTGCCCCCCCTTCTTGCTGCCATCCCCTCCACTGTTCACGCTGTAGAGGTCAAAATTGGACGCTGACAATATTAGCTCATTGGTATCCCAACAGCTACTGCGAGTACCTCTATTAACGCAAGTCACCTATAACACTGGAAAACAAATCAAAATTTGTTGGAGAAATGTGTCTGTGAGGACAAGGAACATAAGGGCATTGTCTTGGGAGGTCAAAGAGGTAGGCCTATAGCTAGCTATATTCATGTCTATGCGACCTAGGAAACTGAACATATATACACAACCTCCTGAAGGGTATCTTACTAGAAAAGCAAGGGGAACTGATTTCTGAATAAAACTCTGTATTACAATTAAACCAGTATTAAAATGACTGTTAAAACAGTTCTAATTTATTACAAAATAATACCAGAAACTCCGTAATCGATTAAAAAAATAAAATAAAAGTTTGGCTTGGCTTAAAGGAATTGTTGCACAGTTCCAATTATACAAGGCTCTCTACCCCGGGACCTGGCCCGACATGTGCTTGTTTGGATGGGTGAAGTCAGACTCTACCACCAGTAGAGGCTCCTCAGAGGAGGAAGGGGAGGACCATCTTCCGCAGTGAATTTCATAAAATAAAAAGAGTGAAACGTAAAAAGTTATCATTTTTATTTAAAACTATACTTAATATATTCACGTCACCAAATAATTTATTAAAACACACTATTGTTTTGCAATGAAGGTCTACAGTAGCCTCAATAGCACTCTGTAGGGTAGTACCATGGTGTAGCCGGAGGACAGTTAATGGGTACATTGACTTCAGTACAAAACCTCAGAGGCTCATGGTTCTAACCCCATTCCATAGACTTACACAGTAATTATGACAACTTCCGGAGGAGGTACTCCAATTTTGTCTTACTTAGCTAGAAAATGCAGCTAGTTAGTTTAGCCTACTCAAACACCCAGCTTAATGAGGGGGATGCTATGTTCACTAGCTGGCTATGACAATCCAACACAACATTGGAACTCTTCCAAGTCAAGGTAAGCTTTTGGTTTTACAAATGTATTGCCACTTGGGCCCAACGATGTAACTGCTAAACTGTTTATTGACTGTACACTGTACTGCATGATTGTAGCGGGTTTACTAATACGTTAGTACTATTAACTATGTTGACCATGACGTTACTTTAATTGGTGACAACAATGTAGGATGCGTGTAGAGGTTATGATATGGTTTGGCTTGGATTTTGTTTTTCTTTGCCTGGTCAAATACTGCTGATGTGTTGTGCATTGAAGTCCACAAGGAAAGGGGAAATGTGAGAGGAGGAAAGCTCATAGATGCGAGAAGGAATACAATATGGCTGCTATGAAAGTGAATTGTCTTTACGTGTGATCATGGCTTTATTAATTCTACCGATTCTGATGAAAAAAGCAAATGGAACGAAAACGAGGATAAACATCCCAGAATTTGTCCATTAGAAATTCTCGTTTGCAACTGTTGGACTGATGATAACACCCTAGATCAGCTAGATGCAGGCAAGAGTGTGCAAGTCGGTATTGAATGTGTCACTGGTTGTAGCAACCTCATGATGGGTGTATGGGTAAATTCGTAGTAGCCGAAACCTATCGATGTTACATTGAGCTGGCTCGAATGGAATATGAATGACATCCAATATGGTACAATAGAAATAGGGCCATGCTCCTGAAAACAATATAGCATCCTCCCTCATGTTAAATGGCACCGACCGCCACTGAGTAACACACAGCTGTACTATTGGGCGAGACTTCCTGCCCTAATGCTGTGAGTGTTCCAGATTTCTGTCAGATGGAGGGAGGGGTGAGAAGGGAGTGAGGAGAGGGACCAGGGGTGGGATGGCAGATGGTTACCTTGACTGAACTTTTGCACCTGCTAAGGGGGGGCTGTAGAGTGTTGGGTAATGTAATGCAACTATATACCTAACACGCACATACCCCACAGCACATCCTATAACTGCATGATATGTTACATTCTAGACATCTGAATAGATGACACTCCCACACCAAACAGAACCTCCTCCAAACCAGTTTAACACTTGACTCTTCACATTTAAACCATTCTAGTGGCAGCCCACATTGAGTGACAGGGCACGTTTGCTCTATTGAGCCACGGTCAATGATAAGGCTCAGAGTGTGGATGAGAGTGATTCCAGCAGCCCCTGGGCTGCTTTGGTGCTGTGGTGTACTATACTGTACCTGCCTGCTTGCTGCCTACTGCCGATCCCACTGATTGGGTGTGTTTAATAATGCATGGCTGGGAGCCCAGGACAGGCCCTTTGATAAAGTACAGCTGAGGAGCACATGCATAAGCAGCTTCAGCCATATGCAGAGGGAAATTGATGGCGGAGATAAAGCCATGGTGTGTGTGTGTGTGGTTGTGGGTCGTGTCTGTGTTTGTGTGTGTGGGGGAGGGGGAGTGTATTAGGAGTGTATCATGAGCTGAGTAAGTGCATATGGATGTGTGTGTATATGAATCTGTGTGTGTCTGTGTTTTATGTGTGTGTACGTGCACTACATGGCCAAAAGTATGTGGACACCCATTTAAATTAGTGGATTCGGCCATTTCAGCCAAACCCGTTGCTCACAGGTGTTTAAAATTGAGCACACAACCATGCAATCTCCATAGACAAACATTTACAGTAGAATGGCCTTACTGAAGAGCTCAGTGACTTTCAACGTTGCACCGTCATAGGATGCCACCTTTCCAACATGTCAGGCTGTGAAATGTCTGCCCTGCTAGAGCTGCCCCGGTCAATTGTAAGTGCTGTTATTGTGAAGTGGAAACATCTAGGAGCAACAACGGCACAGCCGCAAAGTGGTAGGCCACCAAATGTAAAGATGGGTGGAGGAGGAATAATTTTTTCGTGCTGATTTTCATGGTTCGAGTGAAGCGAAATCTTAACGCTACAGCATACAATTACATTCTAGACGATTTGTTTGGTGAAGGCCCTTACCTGTTTCAGCATGACAATTCCCCCATGCAGAAAGTGAGGTCCATACAGAAATGATTTGTTGAGATCGGTGTGGAAGAACATGACTGGCCTGCACAGAGCCCTGACCTCAACCCCACCGAACACTTTTGGGATGAATTGGAACAAAGCATTGCGAGCCAGACCTAACCGCCCAACATCGGTGTTCGACCTCACTAATGCTCTTGTGGCTGAATTAAGGCAAGTCCCCGCAGCAATGTTCCAAAATCTAGTGGAAAGCCTTCCCAGAAGAGTGTTATAGCTGCAAAGCGGGGGACCAACTCTACATTAATGCCCATGATTTTGGCACGTCCACATACCTTTGGCCGTATAGTGTATGCATGTGTATATTGTGTCTGCAGCTTTGATAAGCTGCATGGCGGGTGGGGTCAAGGGGTCAGGGGGCTGCCAGGGTCTAAGGCTGCTGCCGCCCGCCACACACCACAGTACACCATCACCGCCAGGAGAGAGGTAGGGCATTAATAAACAATCTGTCTGGGTATGTATATCCATGCAAAACAGGTCTCCGCACCACACCCCCCTCCATCTTAGCACACAGAAACCAAGACCTTCACACAACACATCCCTCTACCACTCTCCACCATTGTTTTCTTAAATTAACTTGTTTCTCTGCTCTTTCTTTCTTTCTTTCTTGCTTTCTTTCTCTCTCTCTCTCTCTCTCTCTCTCTCTCTCTCTTTCTCTCTCTCTGCCCCTTCAGTCTCTTTTTCCACACACACTTTCGTCTCAGTTCTTTTTTCGCTGATTTTCGTCATCTTCATCTCACTCCTTTACTTTCAGGTCATTCTCTCAGTCTATCTTGCCAGTGAAAGACATCACAGGTCATGAGAAGTGTCCTCTAAAAGCAGTCTCAGGACGCAATCTCTGTTGCACTCCACCTGGACAAGGGGAACACCTGTGTGTAAATGCTGTTAATTGACTACAGCTCAGCGTTCAACACCGAAGCGCCGTCCAAGCTCATCACTAAGCTCAGGACCCTGGGACTGAACACCTCCCTCTGCAACTGGATCCTGGACTCCCCACCCCCAGGTACTGAGGGTAGCCAACAACACATCTGCCACACTGACCCTCAACAAGGGGGCCCCTCAGGGGTGCATGCTTGGTCCTCCTGTACTCCCTGTTCACCCACGACTGCATGGCCTCACACAACTCCAACACCATCATTAAGTTTGCTGATGGCACGGTGGTGGTATAGTCCTGATCACCAATGATGTGTGTTGCCAGGACAACAACCTCTCCCTCAACGTCAGCAAGACAATGGAGCTGATCGTGGACTACAGGAAATGGAGGGCCAAGCACTGCCCCATCCACATTGACACGGCTGTAGTGGAACGGGTCAAGAGCTTTATGTTTCTCGGTGTACACATCACTAAGGAATTAACATGGTCCACACACATCAAAACAGTCTTGAAGAAGGCTTGACAATGCCTCTTCCCCACCAGGAAGCTAAAAAGATTTGGCACAGGCCCTCAGATCCTCAAAAAGTTCTACAGCTGCACCATTGAGAGCATCTTGACTGGCTGCATCACCATCTGGTATGGCAACTGCTTGGCATCCGACTGCAATGTGTATTGTGTATGGCCCAGTACATCACTGGGGCTAAGAGCCCTGCCATCCAGGACCTCTATACCAGGCGGTGTCGGGAGAAGGCCATATAAATTGTCAAAGACTCCAGCCATTCTAGCCCTAGTCTGTTTTCTCTGTTGATGAACGGCAAGCGGTACCGATCCACCAAGTCTAGAACCAACTGGACCCTGAACAGCCATAAGATTGCTAAATAGTTAACCACCATGGCTATCTGCATTCAACCCCTTTTGCACTAACTCTTTTGACTCATCACGTACGCTGCTGCTACTGTTTATTATCTATCCTGTTGCCTAGTCACTTACTTTTTTATTTATTCATTTTTCATCTATTCTGTGGGGGTGGTAGTTGGAGAGAGAAAGGGGGAGAGAGGGAGTGGGAGGAGGAGAGGAAAAGAGGAGACAAATGAACGATAGGTGATGGGTGGACTTAAAGACTCACTGAGGAAGATATTTGGACAAATGTTTTGTCACTTTACCCCATACCTACATGTGGATATATACAGTGGGGCAAAAAAGTATTTAGTCAGCCACCAATTGTGCAAGTTCTCCCACTTAAAAAGATGAGAGAGGCCTGTAATTTTCATCATAGGTACACTTCAACTATGACAGACAAAAAGAGAAAAAAAATCCCGAATATCACATTGTAGGATTTTTAATTAATTTATTTGCAAATTACGGTGGAAAATAAGTATTTGGTCAATAACAAAAGTTTATCTCAAGACTTTGTTATATACCCTTTGTTGGGTATGACAGAGGTCAAACGTTTTCTGTAAGTCTTCACAAGGTTTTCACACACTGTTGCTGGTATTTTGGCCCATTCCTCCATGTAGATCTCCTCTAGAGCAGTGATGTTTTGGGGCTGTTGCTGGGCAACACGGACTTTCAACTCCCTCCAAAGATGTTCTATGGGGTTGAGATCTGGAGACTGGCTAGGCCACTCCAGGACCTTGAAATGCTTCTTACGAAGCCGCTCCTTCGTTGCCCAGGTGGTGTGTTTGGGATCACTGTCATGGCTGAAAGACCCAGCCACGTTTCATCTTCAATGCCCTTGCTGATGGAAGGAAGTTTTCACTCAAATTCTCACGATACATGGCCCCATTCATTCTTTCCTTTATACGGATCAGTCGTCCTGGTCCCTTTGCAGAAAAACAGCCCCAAAGCATGATGTTTCCACCCCCATGCTTCACAGTAGGTATTGTGTTCTTTGGATGCAACTCAGCATTCTTTGTCCTCCAAACACGACGAGTTGAGTTTTTACCAAAAAGTTATATTTTGGTTTCATCTGACCATATGACATTCTCCCAATCTTCTTCTGGATCATCCAAATGCTCTCTAGCAAACTTCAGACGGGCCTGGACATGTACTGGCATAAGCAGGGGGACACGTCTGGCACTGCAGGATGTGATTCCCTGGCGGCATAGTGTGTTACTGATGGTAGGCTTTGTTGGTAGGCTTTGGTCCCAGCTCTCTGCAGGTCATTCACTAGGTCCTCCGTGTGGTTCTGGGATTTTTGCTCACCGTTCTTGAGATCATTTTGACCCCATTATCAGTGAGATTATCAGTGGTCTTGTATGACTTCCATTTCCTAATAATTTATCCCACAGTTGATTTCTTCAAACCAAGCTGCTTACCTATTGCAGATTCAGTCTTCCCAGCCTGGTGCAGGTCTACAATTTGGTTTCTGGTGTCCTTTGACAGCTCTTTGGTCTTGGCCATAGTGGAGTTTGGAGTGTGACTGTTTGAGGTTTTGGACAGGTATCTTTTATACTGATAACAAGTTCAAACATGTGTCATTAATACAGGTAACGAGTGGAGGACAGAGGAGCCTCTTAAAGAAGAAGTTACAGGTCTGTGAGAGCCAGAAATCTTGCTTGTTTGCAGGTGACCAAATACTTATTTTCCACCATAATTTGCAAATAAATTCATTAAAAATCCTACAACGTGATTTTCTGGATTTTTTTCTAATTTTGTCTGTCATAGTTGAAGTGTACCTATGATGAAAATTACAGGCCTCTCTCATCTTTTTAAGTGGGAGAACTTGCACAATTGGTAGCTGACTAAATACTTTTTTGCCCCACTGTACCACAAATACCTTGTACCACTGCACATCAACTCAGTACTGGTACCCTGTGTATATAGCCAAGTTATCATTACTCATTGTGTATTTATACCTCGTGTTATTATTTTTCTTTTCTTTTTCTATTTTTCTTACATCTCGTGTTTAGGAAGCACGTGACAAATAAAATGTGATTTGATTTATTTGATTTGATTTGAAACGGTGGATGGTCACATACTCCATGACAGGGACATAGGCCACTCTGATTGGACAAAACGTTTGTCAAAAATAACTCCTTTCCACCTCAGTGAGTCTTTAAGTCCACCCACCACCCACCGTTTATTTGTCTACTCCTTTCCTCTCCTTCTCCCACTCGCTCTCTCCCCCTTTCCCTTCTCGCTTCAACTACCAGCCCCACACAGCCATAAAGAACAGACAATAAGGTATACAGGACGGGCAGAGAAAGAAAGAGAAACCCCTCTATATTTTTGTTGCAGCTTTAATTGACTCTTGCCATGAATTTTTCAGTGCTCTCTGCAGGCTTGGTGTGGGGGCCAGTGGGAGTGGGTGTGTTTGCTGAGCCATCGCACTCCTTCCCTCCGCCTCTCCACCTCCGCCTCATCCACCCTGCTGCAAGAGAGGGATAAATATTTCAGCTGTCTTTATTGGAGACCC
Organism: Oncorhynchus nerka; assembly: GCF_034236695.1. Lineage (NCBI taxonomy): Eukaryota > Metazoa > Chordata > Actinopteri > Salmoniformes > Salmonidae > Oncorhynchus > Oncorhynchus nerka. The sequence continues at coordinate 45,353,966 of NC_088409.1, read as the reverse complement.
CTGTTCTTCCTCCCCAAAACACCACGGCATGGATGCAAGTAAACACCAACTCACCTCAATGTACTTCCCACTCTCTCTTCTGTCTCTTATTCGCTCTGCCTCTCTAATTTTATTTGTCTTTCTTTCTTTCTCTTTTTCTCTCTCCTTTCTCCTTCTCCATCAGCCCTCTCTTCTTCTCTGACTGTGAGTCACTAGCTCCTGCAGAATGGGCATGTGTTTCTCTCTCTCTCTCTCCCTCTCTGTCTCCATCTCTCTCACTCTCTTTACAGTTTTTTTTTTACGATTGCTTACACACTAAAATTAAATTTTAAATTGAACTAACTCAAGGAGCAAAACACAAGACTAGATTTGCACATCTGTAAGTACATTGTCAGCTTCACACTATTTGCAAAACATTACACACAGTGATTTGCAAAACACTAAACACACTTGTATACATCAGACACAGAAGTATATCATGATGTCACTTCCTTGCAATTCCAAAGCACTGACTGTCAAATTACCACACCTATGAGCCAATCTGTTAAACACAGCCGTCAGGTGCACAAACACATGACTGCTAAATTGTAGACACACCCATCAGGTTTAAGCACTATAAAAATGCAGCAGGTAGGTTCACCTGCCTTCAACCAAAATAGAAGGAGTCAGAAGAAGAGTGAGGGTGAGAGGAGGAGTACACGGAGGAGGAGGTAGAGGAAGAGGTAGAGGAAGAGGCCGAGCCAGAGGTCGAGCCAGAGGTCGAGGAAGACCTGAAGCAGGAGGAGAACATGCACAAAGAAGAGGACCAAACTTATCAAATTACATTCGTGCAACACTTGTGGACCATGTTGTGAACCACGGATTGACGCTGAGGGAGGCTGGACTGAGAGTTCAGCCAAATCTTAGCAGATATACAGTGGCATCTGTCATAAGAACTTTGACAGGAAAACAGGTAGAAGATCTGTCCACAGTTACAGTAATCAGCTACTTATTGTCTGCACCATGTCAGCACTTGTGATACCCCTTCCTGTGACAATGTACAGTAAGTTACATGTGTTATTCTGTACATAGGATTGAGGGTCGGGAACGACAAGGAGGAAGGGGGCCCATATTCACGCAAGAACAAGAGAGCGAGATAATAAACATGGTTTTGGCCAATAATGCTATCAGGCTCAGAGAACTACAAGCCAACATTATCGGTGAACATGCCATTTTCAATAATGTCCTTTAGGTCTCTCAGTCAACACTGGAACGCATCCTGAAAAGACATCAGGTTCAAATGAAACAACTTTATCGAGTGCCTTTTGAGCGAAATTCAGAGGGTCAAACGGCTGCAGCATGAGTATGTGGAGGTTTGTATTGTTCACTTTAGCACTGTGGTGTTGCATACTGCACACATTACTTTTTTACATTGACTGTATACTAGACCTATCCTGAACTACACAATCTTGTCTTTCACTGTATTTCAGGGAGTTTTGCTGATGGATGCTGAGGAAATCCTGCATGAATTCATATATATTGATGAGGCAGGGTTCAACCTCACAAAAGCAAGAAGGAGAGGCAGAAATATCACTGGCCTCAGGGCTATAATCAATGTCCCAGGGCAACGTGGGGGTACCATCACCCTTTGCGCTGCCATTTCACAGCATGGGGTTGTCCTCCGTCATGCCACAATGGGCCATTACAACACACCTCACATTCTCGCATTTTTGGCCCGATTGCACCACATCGTCACAGCAGGTAATGAAATGCACCAGATGCAATACACGGTCATCTGGGACAATGTGTCATACCACCGCTCTGCTTCGGTCCAGAACTGGTTTCAACACCACAGTTGACAGTCCTATACCTTCCACCATACTCTCCGTTTCTAAACCCTGTCGAAGAGTTGTTCTCTGCATGGCGGTGGAAGGTTTACGATCTCCAGCCCCGGGCTCAGGTAGCCCTCATTCAGGCCAGGAAGGTTTACGATCTCCAGCCCCAGGCTCAGGAACCCCTCATTCAGGCCAGGAAGGTTTACGATCTCCAGCCCCAGGCTCAGGTACCCCTCATTCAGGCCAGGAAGGTTGACGATCTCCAGCTCCAGGCTCAGGTACCCCTCATTCAGGCCAGGAAGGTTTACGATCTCCAGCTCCAGGCTCAGGTACCCCTCATTCAGGCCAGGAAGGTTTACGATCTCCAGCCCCAGGCTCAGGTACCCCTCATTCAGGCCAGGAAGGTTTACGAGCTCCAGCCCCAGGCTCAGGTACCCCTCATTCAGGCCAGGAAGGTTTACGATCTCCAGCCCCGGGCTCAGGTACCCCTCATTCAGGCCAGGAAGGTTTACGATCTCCAGCCCCAGGCTCAGGTACCCCTCATTCAGGCCATGGACGACGCCTGTGACCAAGTCGACGCCGCAGCTGTGCAAGGATGGATTCGACATTCAAGACGGTTCTTCCCACGTTGTCTTGCTAATGACGATATTGCTTGTGATGTTGATGAAATTCTCTGGCCAGATCCAGCAAGGCGAAGAGATAATGTATAGTATGTTTACTGTAGTATTTTTTTGTACAATATTGTCAGTTTTTTTCAGATAATTTTCTATGTTGTTGTTTACTGTAATTGTAACCTGTACTGGATACAGTAGTTTACGTTTGTCTGTTTGCTGAGCTAAGTGTTATGCACACTACTGTAGTAGCATGAGAACTGGGACATGTTTTGTTGTGATTCTCCATGTTGACTGATGTGGGTATATGGAGAGAAATAAATGATGTTTTCCTCAGTCTGCAGCATTAGTCTTGTGTAGTGTTTGTATAGTTGCACTTTCTCTGTGTACTTCATTTACAGTACTCTAATCACTGACAATTAGACTTGCTAAAAGTGTTTTAGGTTTGCAACAGCAGTGTGTAACTGGTTCCAAAAGATTGAAGTCATATGAAATGTGTGTTTCGTATGGTAACAAAATATATTTATGAAGTGGTGTATAGTTTTGACAAAAGTGTTCCATTTTTGCAAATTATCTGAAGTGTTGTGCTACTTTGGTGTAGGGTTGTGCTAATTGTGTGTAGTGTTTTGACAAACCGGGCCCTGTTTTCAAAATTGTGCTTAAACAATTGAAAACTGTAATATACTCTTTAATGGAAGGCTGGCAGGAACTTGTTATTGACACATCTTACACTACTTTATTAACAGTCACCCTTTCCTATTTTCCAACACCTGTAATGTGCTCATTCTGCCGGAGTCAGTCATTCGTGTTCACTAAGCTGTGTGTGTGTGTGAGCGAGAGAGACGGTGCATGTGTCTGTCTGTGTGTGTATATACATGTGCAACTGTACACACATGTATCTTCGTTACATCTCACAGATGCATCCAAACCACCACGCGGCAGTGTTGACACACAGGGAGCTCCAGTGAAGATGCTAAAGGTGTACTTACGTAGGCAAATGGGACCTTACAGGCTGACAAGAATGCCCCAACACAACACGGGCACGAACAAGTCTCTCTGCATGCA